>NC_139978.1:13209908-13295908 GCF_963993115.1 Abramis brama
TAGTTTTAATGAGGAAGTGAACTACAGGCAAGACTCAACCTCTTTTCTATGGAATTTCAGTTTTTCAGTGTAACTAATATTGTAAACCCTTATACCTCTCCCATCAACGTATAAGTGAAAACATCTTAAAGCAACATTTGGACACTTTTTTTTTTGCATCCTTCTCTGCTGCCATTTTTCCTTGCCCTCTTGACTGAATAACAGTTGATATCTACTCTAACTTTTGCATCTTTCTTTTCAACCACAGTAGAAAGTGCTATCAAGTTGGGGTAAATATACGCTGACTGACTCCCCTGTGTCCATGTATTTTTTATAATTGTTCATTCGTGTAGGCCTTTCCTTTCAAAACACTAGAGGGTGCTGTTTACCTAGAAGCTTGGTCTGCCACTCTCTGTTTCTGTATTTAGTGTAGGTCTTTGCTTCATACCTCTCCCTCCATCTTGTAACTTTTAAGTGCTAATGACTTGGAGCAATATTTGGACACTATTTTGCATCCTCCTCTGCAGCCATTTTTGCACTCTCCCTCTTGTCTAAAAAAATCAGTTGATGTCTACTCTAACTTTAGCATCTTTCTTTTCAACCAAAGTAGAAAGTGCTATCAAGTTGGGGTAAATATTTGCTGACTGACTCCCCTGTGACCATGTGTTTTTATTCAGGTCCCTTACATTTACAGAGCCTCTTTAGATGACTACAAAGGGAAGCATTCCTGATACTATATAAGAATAAGTGCTTCTCTTTAGTGCAGTCATGTTGCAGCATACACAGTGTAAACACTAGATGGTGCTGGTTTACCTAGAGGTTTGGTCTGCAATTCCTGTTTATGTATTTAGTGTAGGCCTTTCCTTTAAAAATGACTTGACCTCTTTTCTAAATTCAGGGGCAATAAAGTTCATAATTGTTGTATTTGCATGAAGTGCTTTTAAATGTGTGAAAAGTCCACCCATGCTGAAAAATGCTGAGTCGTTCCAAAGATGTTATATCGGCAATCAAAACTTGATGGGCTTTACAGAAAAGCAGAGTGTCAACGACCACGGCAAAGCCAAGGGGGTATGGACACACTTATATTGGGTGCTGGTAAACCACATGGCTCAGACCAGCTCTTCCTAAAAGCAGGCAACATTCTCCACGTGTCTCTGACTGCAAAGGATCTCGTCCAGTCCTACCGAGTTTCAGGCTAGAAATTGGACAAGATCTTCAGCTGCTACTACTGTCACCCTCGGTACCCTCACAATGGCACTAACTCGTCTGTTGTATTTGGTAAGTGCTATTTGTTGGGGTAGTTTCAAGTGATCAGTGCTTCAAGAGACAATTCAAGAACTACAGACTGCGTTCTCCATGCAATGCTCATTTCATCACAGAGTTCAACACATTAAGATTACTTCAAATGGGAGCATTGATTGGTCCTGTGTTCATAAGTGCTTCTCTTTGGGGTAGTTTTAATGAGGAAGTGAACTACAGGCAAGACTCAACCTCTTTTCTATGGAATTTCAGTTTTTCAGTGTAACTAATATTGTAAACCCTTATACCTCTCCCATCAACGTATAAGTGAAAACATCTTAAAGCAACATTTGGACACTTTTTTTTTTGCATCCTTCTCTGCTGCCATTTTTCCTTGCCCTCTTGACTGAATAACAGT
Source organism: Abramis brama (assembly GCF_963993115.1). NCBI lineage: Eukaryota > Metazoa > Chordata > Actinopteri > Cypriniformes > Leuciscidae > Abramis > Abramis brama. Next base: position 13,211,545 of record NC_139978.1, read on the forward strand.
TGATATCTACTCTAACTTTTGCATCTTTCTTTTCAACCACAGTAGAAAGTGCTATCAAGTTGGGGTAAATATTTGCTGACTGACTCCCCTGTGACCATGTGTTTTTATTCAGGTCCCTTACATTTACAGAGCCTCTTTAGATGACTACAAAGGGAAGCATTCCTGATACTATATAAGAATAAGTGCTTCTCTTTAGTGCAGTCATGTTGCAGCATACACAGTGTAAACACTAGATGGTGCTGGTTTACCTAGAGGTTTGGTCTGCAATTCCTGTTTATGTATTTAGTGTAGGCCTTTCCTTTAAAAATGACTTGACCTCTTTTCTAAATTCAGGGGCAATAAAGTTCATAATTGTTGTATTTGCATGAAGTGCTTTTAAATGTGTGAAAAGTCCACCCATGCTGAAAAATGCTGAGTCGTTCCAAAGATGTTATATCAGCAATCAAAACTTGATGGGCTTTACAGAAAAGCAGAGTGTCAACGACCACGGCAAAGCCAAGGGGGCATGGACACACTTATATTGGGTGCTGGTAAACCACATGGCTCAGACCAGCTCTTCCTAAAAGCAGGCAACATTCTCCACGTGTCTCTGACTGCAAAGGATCTCGTCCAGTCCTACCGAGTTTCAGGCTAGAAATTGGACAAGATCTTCAGCTGCTACTACTGTCACCCTCGGTACCCTCACAATGGCACTAACTCGTCTGTTGTATTTGGTAAGTGCTATTTGTTGGGGTAGTTTCAAGTGATCAGTGCTTCAAGAGACAATTCAAGAACTACAGACTGCGTTCTCCATGCAATGCTCATTTCATCACAGAGTTCAACACATTAAGATTACTTCAAATGGGAGCATTGATTGGTCCTGTGTTCATAAGTGCTTCTCTTTGGGGTAGTTTTAATGAGGAAGTGAACTACAGGCAAGACTCAACCTCTTTTCTATGGAATTTCAGTTTTTCAGTGTAACTAATATTGTAAACCCTTATACCTCTCCCATCAACGTATAAGTGAAAACATCTTAAAGCAACATTTGGACACTTTTTTTTTTGCATCCTTCTCTGCTGCCATTTTTCCTTGCCCTCTTGACTGAATAACAGTTGATATCTACTCTAACTTTTGCATCTTTCTTTTCAACCACAGTAGAAAGTGCTATCAAGTTGGGGTAAATATACGCTGACTGACTCCCCTGTGTCCATGTATTTTTTATAATTGTTCATTCGTGTAGGCCTTTCCTTTCAAAACACTAGAGGGTGCTGTTTACCTAGAAGCTTGGTCTGCCACTCTCTGTTTCTGTATTTAGTGTAGGTCTTTGCTTCATACCTCTCCCTCCATCTTGTAACTTTTAAGTGCTAATGACTTGGAGCAACATTTGGACACTATTTTGCATCCTCCTCTGCAGCCATTTTTGCACTCTCCCTCTTGTCTAAAAAAATCAGTTGATGTCTACTCTAACTTTAGCATCTTTCTTTTCAACCAAAGTAGAAAGTGCTATCAAGTTGGGGTAAATATTTGCTGACTGACTCCCCTGTGACCATGTGTTTTTATTCAGGTCCCTTACATTTACAGAGCCTCTTTAGATGACTACAAAGGGAAGCATTCCTGATACTATATAAGAATAAGTGCTTCTCTTTAGTGCAGTCATGTTGCAGCATACACAGTGTAAACACTAGATGGTGCTGGTTTACCTAGAGGTTTGGTCTGCAATTCCTGTTTATGTATTTAGTGTAGGCCTTTCCTTTAAAAATGACTTGACCTCTTTTCTAAATTCAGGGGCAATAAAGTTCATAATTGTTGTATTTGCATGAAGTGCTTTTAAATGTGTGAAAAGTCCACCCATGCTGAAAAATGCTGAGTCGTTCCAAAGATGTTATATCAGCAATCAAAACTTGATGGGCTTTACAGAAAAGCAGAGTGTCAACGACCACGGCAAAGCCAAGGGGGCATGGACACACTTATATTGGGTGCTGGTAAACCACATGGCTCAGACCAGCTCTTCCTAAAAGCAGGCAACATTCTCCACGTGTCTCTGACTGCAAAGGATCTCGTCCAGTCCTACCGAGTTTCAGGCTAGAAATTGGACAAGATCTTCAGCTGCTACTACTGTCACCCTCGGTACCCTCACAATGGCACTAACTCGTCTGTTGTATTTGGTAAGTGCTATTTGTTGGGGTAGTTTCAAGTGATCAGTGCTTCAAGAGACAATTCAAGAACTACAGACTGCGTTCTCCATGCAATGCTCATTTCATCACAGAGTTCAACACATTAAGATTACTTCAAATGGGAGCATTGATTGGTCCTGTGTTCATAAGTGCTTCTCTTTGGGGTAGTTTTAATGAGGAAGTGAACTACAGGCAAGACTCAACCTCTTTTCTATGGAATTTCAGTTTTTCAGTGTAACTAATATTGTAAACCCTTATACCTCTCCCATCAACGTATAAGTGAAAACATCTTAAAGCAACATTTGGACACTTTTTTTTTTGCATCCTCTGCTGCCATTTTTCCTTGCCCTCTTGACTGAATAACAGTTGATATCTACTCTAACTTTTGCATCTTTCTTTTCAACCACAGTAGAAAGTGCTATCAAGTTGGGGTAAATATACGCTGACTGACTCCCCTGTGTCCATGTATTTTTTATAATTGTTCATTCGTGTAGGCCTTTCCTTTCAAAACACTAGAGGGTGCTGTTTACCTAGAAGCTTGGTCTGCCACTCTCTGTTTCTGTATTTAGTGTAGGTCTTTGCTTCATACCTCTCCCTCCATCTTGTAACTTTTAAGTGCTAATGACTTGGAGCAACATTTGGACACTATTTTGCATCCTCCTCTGCAGCCATTTTTGCACTCTCCCTCTTGTCTAAAAAAATCAGTTGATGTCTACTCTAACTTTAGCATCTTTCTTTTCAACCAAAGTAGAAAGTGCTATCAAGTTGGGGTAAATATTTGCTGACTGACTCCCCTGTGACCATTTGTTTTTATTCAGGTCCCTTACATTTACAGAGCCTCTTTAGATGACTACAAAGGGAAGCATTCCTGATACTATATAAGAATAAGTGCTTCTCTTTAGTGCAGTCATGTTGCAGCATACACAGTGTAAACACTAGATGGTGCTGGTTTACCTAGAGGTTTGGTCTGCAATTCCTGTTTATGTATTTAGTGTAGGCCTTTCCTTTAAAAATGACTTGACCTCTTTTCTAAATTCAGGGGCAATAAAGTTCATAATTGTTGTATTTGCATGAAGTGCTTTTAAATGTGTGAAAAGTCCACCCATGCTGAAAAATGCTGAGTCGTTCCAAAGATGTTATATCGGCAATCAAAACTTGATGGGCTTTACAGAAAAGCAGAGTGTCAACGACCACGGCAAAGCCAAGGGGGTATGGACACACTTATATTGGGTGCTGGTAAACCACATGGCTCAGACCAGCTCTTCCTAAAAGCAGGCAACATTCTCCACGTGTCTCTGACTGCAAAGGATCTCGTCCAGTCCTACCGAGTTTCAGGCTAGAAATTGGACAAGATCTTCAGCTGCTACTACTGTCACCCTCGGTACCCTCACAATGGCACTAACTCGTCTGTTGTATTTGGTAAGTGTTATTTGTTGGGGTAGTTTCAAGTGATCAGTGCTTCAAGAGACAATTCAAGAACTACAGACTGCGTTCTCCATGCAATGCTCATTTCATCACAGAGTTCAACACATTAAGATTACTTCAAATGGGAGCATTGATTGGTCCTGTGTTCATAAGTGCTTCTCTTTGGGGTAGTTTTAATGAGGAAGTGAACTACAGGCAAGACTCAACCTCTTTTCTATGGAATTTCAGTTTTTCAGTGTAACTAATATTGTAAACCCTTATACCTCTCCCATCAACGTATAAGTGAAAACATCTTAAAGCAACATTTGGACACTTTTTTTTTTGCATCCTTCTCTGCTGCCATTTTTCCTTGCCCTCTTGACTGAATAACAGTTGATATCTACTCTAACTTTTGCATCTTTCTTTTCAACCACAGTAGAAAGTGCTATCAAGTTGGGGTAAATATACGCTGACTGACTCCCCTGTGTCCATGTATTTTTTATAATTGTTCATTCGTGTAGGCCTTTCCTTTCAAAACACTAGAGGGTGCTGTTTACCTAGAAGCTTGGTCTGCCACTCTCTGTTTCTGTATTTAGTGTAGGTCTTTGCTTCATACCTCTCCCTCCATCTTGTAACTTTTAAGTGCTAATGACTTGGAGCAACATTTGGACACTATTTTGCATCCTCCTCTGCAGCCATTTTTGCACTCTCCCTCTTGTCTAAAAAAATCAGTTGATGTCTACTCTAACTTTAGCATCTTTCTTTTCAACCAAAGTAGAAAGTGCTATCAAGTTGGGGTAAATATTTGCTGACTGACTCCCCTGTGACCATGTGTTTTTATTCAGGTCCCTTACATTTACAGAGCCTCTTTAGATGACTACAAAGGGAAGCATTCCTGATACTATATAAGAATAAGTGCTTCTCTTTAGTGCAGTCATGTTGCAGCATACACAGTGTAAACACTAGATGGTGCTGGTTTACCTAGAGGTTTGGTCTGCAATTCCTGTTTATGTATTTAGTGTAGGCCTTTCCTTTAAAAATGACTTGACCTCTTTTCTAAATTCAGGGGCAATAAAGTTCATAATTGTTGTATTTGCATGAAGTGCTTTTAAATGTGTGAAAAGTCCACCCATGCTGAAAAATGCTGAGTCGTTCCAAAGATGTTATATCGGCAATCAAAACTTGATGGGCTTTACAGAAAAGCAGAGTGTCAACGACCACGGCAAAGCCAAGGGGGTATGGACACAATTATATTGGGTGCTGGTAAACCACATGGCTCAGACCAGCTCTTCCTAAAAGCAGGCAACATTCTCCACGTGTCTCTGACTGCAAAGGATCTCGTCCAGTCCTACCGAGTTTCAGGCTAGAAATTGGACAAGATCTTCAGCTGCTACTACTGTCACCCTCGGTACCCTCACAATGGCACTAACTCGTCTGTTGTATTTGGTAAGTGCTATTTGTTGGGGTAGTTTCAAGTGATCAGTGCTTCAAGAGACAATTCAAGAACTACAGACTGCGTTCTCCATGCAATGCTCATTTCATCACAGAGTTCAACACATTAAGATTACTTCAAATGGGAGCATTGATTGGTCCTGTGTTCATAAGTGCTTCTCTTTGGGGTAGTTTTAATGAGGAAGTGAACTACAGGCAAGACTCAACCTCTTTTCTATGGAATTTCAGTTTTTCAGTGTAACTAATATTGTAAACCCTTATACCTCTCCCATCAACGTATAAGTGAAAACATCTTAAAGCAACATTTGGACACTTTTTTTTGCATCCTTCTCTGCTGCCGTTTTTCATTTCCTTGCCCTCTTGACTGAATAACAGTTGATATCTACTCTAACTTTTGCATCTTTCTTTTCAACCACAGTAGAAAGTGCTATCAAGTTGGGGTAAATATACGCTGACTGACTCCCCTGTGTCCATGTATTTTTTATAATTGTTCATTCGTGTAGGCCTTTCCTTTCAAAACACTAGAGGGTGCTGTTTACCTAGAAGCTTGGTCTGCCACTCTCTGTTTCTGTATTTAGTGTAGGTCTTTGCTTCATACCTCTCCCTCCATCTTGTAACTTTTAAGTGCTAATGACTTGGAGCAACATTTGGACACTATTTTGCATCCTCCTCTGCAGCCATTTTTGCACTCTCCCTCTTGTCTAAAAAAATCAGTTGATGTCTACTCTAACTTTAGCATCTTTCTTTTCAACCAAAGTAGAAAGTGCTATCAAGTTGGGGTAAATATTTGCTGACTGACTCCCCTGTGACCATTTGTTTTTATTCAGGTCCCTTACATTTACAGAGCCTCTTTAGATGACTACAAAGGGAAGCATTCCTGATACTATATAAGAATAAGTGCTTCTCTTTAGTGCAGTCATGTTGCAGCATACACAGTGTAAACACTAGATGGTGCTGGTTTACCTAGAGGTTTGGTCTGCAATTCCTGTTTATGTATTTAGTGTAGGCCTTTCCTTTAAAAATGACTTGACCTCTTTTCTAAATTCAGGGGCAATGAAGTTCATAATTGTTGTATTTGCATGAAGTGCTTTTAAATGTGTGAAAAGTCCACCCATGCTGAAAAATGCTGAGTCGTTCCAAAGATGTTATATCAGCAATCAAAACTTGATGGGCTTTACAGAAAAGCAGAGTGTCAACGACCACGGCAAAGCCAAGGGGGCATGGACACACTTATATTGGGTGCTGGTAAACCACATGGCTCAGACCAGCTCTTCCTAAAAGCAGGCAACATTCTCCACGTGTCTCTGACTGCAAAGGATCTCGTCCAGTCCTACCGAGTTTCAGGCTAGAAATTGGACAAGATCTTCAGCTGCTACTACTGTCACCCTCGGTACCCTCACAATGGCACTAACTCGTCTGTTGTATTTGGTAAGTGCTATTTGTTGGGGTAGTTTCAAGTGATCAGTGCTTCAAGAGACAATTCAAGAACTACAGACTGCGTTCTCCATGCAATGCTCATTTCATCACAGAGTTCAACACATTAAGATTACTTCAAATGGGAGCATTGATTGGTCCTGTGTTCATAAGTGCTTCTCTTTGGGGTAGTTTTAATGAGGAAGTGAACTACAGGCAAGACTCAACCTCTTTTCTATGGAATTTCAGTTTTTCAGTGTAACTAATATTGTAAACCCTTATACCTCTCCCATCAACGTATAAGTGAAAACATCTTAAAGCAACATTTGGACACTTTTTTTTTTGCATCCTTCTCTGCTGCCATTTCCTTGCCCTCTTGACTGAATAACAGTTGATATCTACTCTAACTTTTGCATCTTTCTTTTCAACCACAGTAGAAAGTGCTATCAAGTTGGGGTAAATATACGCTGACTGACTCCCCTGTGTCCATGTATTTTTTATAATTGTTCATTCGTGTAGGCCTTTCCTTTCAAAACACTAGAGGGTGCTGTTTACCTAGAAGCTTGGTCTGCCACTCTCTGTTTCTGTATTTAGTGTAGGTCTTTGCTTCATACCTCTCCCTCCATCTTGTAACTTTTAAGTGCTAATGACTTGGAGCAACATTTGGACACTATTTTGCATCCTCCTCTGCAGCCATTTTTGCACTCTCCCTCTTGTCTAAAAAAATCAGTTGATGTCTACTCTAACTTTAGCATCTTTCTTTTCAACCAAAGTAGAAAGTGCTATCAAGTTGGGGTAAATATTTGCTGACTGACTCCCCTGTGACCATGTGTTTTTATTCAGGTCCCTTACATTTACAGAGCCTCTTTAGATGACTACAAAGGGAAGCATTCCTGATACTATATAAGAATAAGTGCTTCTCTTTAGTGCAGTCATGTTGCAGCATACACAGTGTAAACACTAGATGGTGCTGGTTTACCTAGAGGTTTGGTCTGCAATTCCTGTTTATGTATTTAGTGTAGGCCTTTCCTTTAAAAATGACTTGACCTCTTTTCTAAATTCAGGGGCAATAAAGTTCATAATTGTTGTATTTGCATGAAGTGCTTTTAAATGTGTGAAAAGTCCACCCATGCTGAAAAATGCTGAGTCGTTCCAAAGATGTTATATCGGCAATCAAAACTTGATGGGCTTTACAGAAAAGCAGAGTGTCAACGACCACGGCAAAGCCAAGGGGGCATGGACACACTTATATTGGGTGCTGGTAAACCACATGGCTCAGACCAGCTCTTCCTAAAAGCAGGCAACATTCTCCACGTGTCTCTGACTGCAAAGGATCTCGTCCAGTCCTACCGAGTTTCAGGCTAGAAATTGGACAAGATCTTCAGCTGCTACTACTGTCACCCTCGGTACCCTCACAATGGCACTAACTCGTCTGTTGTATTTGGTAAGTGCTATTTGTTGGGGTAGTTTCAAGTGATCAGTGCTTCAAGAGACAATTCAAGAACTACAGACTGCGTTCTCCATGCAATGCTCATTTCATCACAGAGTTCAACACATTAAGATTACTTCAAATGGGAGCATTGATTGGTCCTGTGTTCATAAGTGCTTCTCTTTGGGGTAGTTTTAATGAGGAAGTGAACTACAGGCAAGACTCAACCTCTTTTCTATGGAATTTCAGTTTTTCAGTGTAACTAATATTGTAAACCCTTATACCTCTCCCATCAACGTATAAGTGAAAACATCTTAAAGCAACATTTGGACACTTTTTTTTTTGCATCCTTCTCTGCTGCCATTTTTCCTTGCCCTCTTGACTGAATAACAGTTGATATCTACTCTAACTTTTGCATCTTTCTTTTCAACCACAGTAGAAAGTGCTATCAAGTTGGGGTAAATATACGCTGACTGACTCCCCTGTGTCCATGTATTTTTTATAATTGTTCATTCGTGTAGGCCTTTCCTTTCAAAACACTAGAGGGTGCTGTTTACCTAGAAGCTTGGTCTGCCACTCTCTGTTTCTGTATTTAGTGTAGGTCTTTGCTTCATACCTCTCCCTCCATCTTGTAACTTTTAAGTGCTAATGACTTGGAGCAACATTTGGACACTATTTTGCATCCTCCTCTGCAGCCATTTTTGCACTCTCCCTCTTGTCTAAAAAAATCAGTTGATGTCTACTCTAACTTTAGCATCTTTCTTTTCAACCAAAGTAGAAAGTGCTATCAAGTTGGGGTAAATATTTGCTGACTGACTCCCCTGTGACCATGTGTTTTTATTCAGGTCCCTTACATTTACAGAGCCTCTTTAGATGACTACAAAGGGAAGCATTCCTGATACTATATAAGAATAAGTGCTTCTCTTTAGTGCAGTCATGTTGCAGCATACACAGTGTAAACACTAGATGGTGCTGGTTTACCTAGAGGTTTGGTCTGCAATTCCTGTTTATGTATTTAGTGTAGGCCTTTCCTTTAAAAATGACTTGACCTCTTTTCTAAATTCAGGGGCAATAAAGTTCATAATTGTTGTATTTGCATGAAGTGCTTTTAAATGTGTGAAAAGTCCACCCATGCTGAAAAATGCTGAGTCGTTCCAAAGATGTTATATCGGCAATCAAAACTTGATGGGCTTTACAGAAAAGCAGAGTGTCAACGACCACGGCAAAGCCAAGGGGGCATGGACACACTTATATTGGGTGCTGGTAAACCACATGGCTCAGACCAGCTCTTCCTAAAAGCAGGCAACATTCTCCACGTGTCTCTGACTGCAAAGGATCTCGTCCAGTCCTACCGAGTTTCAGGCTAGAAATTGGACAAGATCTTCAGCTGCTACTACTGTCACCCTCGGTACCCTCACAATGGCACTAACTCGTCTGTTGTATTTGGTAAGTGCTATTTGTTGGGGTAGTTTCAAGTGATCAGTGCTTCAAGAGACAATTCAAGAACTACAGACTGCGTTCTCCATGCAATGCTCATTTCATCACAGAGTTCAACACATTAAGATTACTTCAAATGGGAGCATTGATTGGTCCTGTGTTCATAAGTGCTTCTCTTTGGGGTAGTTTTAATGAGGAAGTGAACTACAGGCAAGACTCAACCTCTTTTCTATGGAATTTCAGTTTTTCAGTGTAACTAATATTGTAAACCCTTATACCTCTCCCATCAACGTATAAGTGAAAACATCTTAAAGCAACATTTGGACACTTTTTTTTTTGCATCCTTCTCTGCTGCCGTTTTTCATTTCCTTGCCCTCTTGACTGAATAACAGTTGATATCTACTCTAACTTTTGCATCTTTCTTTTCAACCACAGTAGAAAGTGCTATCAAGTTGGGGTAAATATACGCTGACTGACTCCCCTGTGTCCATGTATTTTTTAGAATTGTTCATTCGTGTAGGCCTTTCCTTTCAAAACACTAGAGGGTGCTGTTTACATAGAAGCTTGGTCTGCCACTCTCTGTTTCTGTATTTAGTGTAGGTCTTTGCTTCATACCTCTCCCTCCATCTTGTAACTTTTAAGTGCTAATGACTTGGAGCAATATTTGGACACTATTTTGCATCCTCCTCTGCAGCCATTTTTGCACTCTCCCTCTTGTCTAAAAAAATCAGTTGATGTCTACTCTAACTTTAGCATCTTTCTTTTCAACCAAAGTAGAAAGTGCTATCAAGTTGGGGTAAATATTTGCTGACTGACTCCCCTGTGACCATGTGTTTTTATTCAGGTCCCTTACATTTACAGAGCCTCTTTAGATGACTACAAAGGGAAGCATTCCTGATACTATATAAGAATAAGTGCTTCTCTTTAGTGCAGTCATGTTGCAGCATACACAGTGTAAACACTAGATGGTGCTGGTTTACCTAGAGGTTTGGTCTGCAATTCCTGTTTATGTATTTAGTGTAGGCCTTTCCTTTAAAAATGACTTGACCTCTTTTCTAAATTCAGGGGCAATAAAGTTCATAATTGTTGTATTTGCATGAAGTGCTTTTAAATGTGTGAAAAGTCCACCCATGCTGAAAAATGCTGAGTCGTTCCAAAGATGTTATATCGGCAATCAAAACTTGATGGGCTTTACAGAAAAGCAGAGTGTCAACGACCACGGCAAAGCCAAGGGGGCATGGACACACTTATATTGGGTGCTGGTAAACCACATGGCTCAGACCAGCTCTTCCTAAAAGCAGGCAACATTCTCCACGTGTCTCTGACTGCAAAGGATCTCGTCCAGTCCTACCGAGTTTCAGGCTAGAAATTGGACAAGATCTTCAGCTGCTACTACTGTCACCCTCGGTACCCTCACAATGGCACTAACTCGTCTGTTGTATTTGGTAAGTGCTATTTGTTGGGGTAGTTTCAAGTGATCAGTGCTTCAAGAGACAATTCAAGAACTACAGACTGCGTTCTCCATGCAATGCTCATTTCATCACAGAGTTCAACACATTAAGATTACTTCAAATGGGAGCATTGATTGGTCCTGTGTTCATAAGTGCTTCTCTTTGGGGTAGTTTTAATGAGGAAGTGAACTACAGGCAAGACTCAACCTCTTTTCTATGGAATTTCAGTTTTTCAGTGTAACTAATATTGTAAACCCTTATACCTCTCCCATCAACGTATAAGTGAAAACATCTTAAAGCAACATTTGGACACTTTTTTTTTTGCATCCTTCTCTGCTGCCATTTTTCATTTCCTTGCCCTCTTGACTGAATAACAGTTGATATCTACTCTAACTTTTGCATCTTTCTTTTCAACCACAGTAGAAAGTGCTATCAAGTTGGGGTAAATATACGCTCACTGACTCCCCTGTGTCCATGTATTTTTTATAATTGTTCATTCGTGTAGGCCTTTCCTTTCAAAACACTAGAGGGTGCTGTTTACCTAGAAGCTTGGTCTGCCACTCTCTGTTTCTGTATTTAGTGTAGGTCTTTGCTTCATACCTCTCCCTCCATCTTGTAACTTTTAAGTGCTAATGACTTGGAGCAACATTTGGACACTATTTTGCATCCTCCTCTGCAGCCATTTTTGCACTCTCCCTCTTGTCTAAAAAAATCAGTTGATGTCTACTCTAACTTTAGCATCTTTCTTTTCAACCAAAGTAGAAAGTGCTATCAAGTTGGGGTAAATATTTGCTGACTGACTCCCCGGTGACCATGTTTTTTTATTCAGGTCCCTTACATTTACAGAGCCTCTTTAGATGACTACAAAGGGAAGCATTCCTGATACTATATAAGAATAAGTGCTTCTCTTTAGTGCAGTCATGTTGCAGCATACACAGTGTAAACACTAGATGGTGCTGGTTTACCTAGAGGTTTGGTCTGCAATTCCTGTTTATGTATTTAGTGTAGGCCTTTCCTTTAAAAATGACTTGACCTCTTTTCTAAATTCAGGGGCAATAAAGTTCATAATTGTTGTATTTGCATGAAGTGCTTTTAAATGTGTGAAAAGTCCACCCATGCTGAAAAATGCTGAGTCGTTCCAAAGATGTTATATCGGCAATCAAAACTTGATGGGCTTTACAGAAAAGCAGAGTGTCAACGACCACGGCAAAGCCAAGGGGGCATGGACACACTTATATTGGGTGCTGGTAAACCACATGGCTCAGACCAGCTCTTCCTAAAAGCAGGCAACATTCTCCACGTGTCTCTGACTGCAAAGGATCTCGTCCAGTCCTACCGAGTTTCAGGCTAGAAATTGGACAAGATCTTCAGCTGCTACTACTGTCACCCTCGGTACCCTCACAATGGCACTAACTCGTCTGTTGTATTTGGTAAGTGCTATTTGTTGGGGTAGTTTCAAGTGATCAGTGCTTCAAGAGACAATTCAAGAACTACAGACTGCGTTCTCCATGCAATGCTCATTTCATCACAGAGTTCAACACATTAAGATTACTTCAAATGGGAGCATTGATTGGTCCTGTGTTCATAAGTGCTTCTCTTTGGGGTAGTTTTAATGAGGAAGTGAACTACAGGCAAGACTCAACCTCTTTTCTATGGAATTTCAGTTTTTCAGTGTAACTAATATTGTAAACCCTTATACCTCTCCCATCAACGTATAAGTGAAAACATCTTAAAGCAACATTTGGACACTTTTTTTTTTGCATCCTTCTCTGCTGCCGTTTTTCATTTCCTTGCCCTCTTGACTGAATAACAGTTGATATCTACTCTAACTTTTGCATCTTTCTTTTCAACCACAGTAGAAAGTGCTATCAAGTTGGGGTAAATATACGCTGACTGACTCCCCTGTGTCCATGTATTTTTTAGAATTGTTCATTCGTGTAGGCCTTTCCTTTCAAAACACTAGAGGGTGCTGTTTACCTAGAAGCTTGGTCTGCCACTCTCTGTTTCTGTATTTAGTGTAGGTCTTTGCTTCATACCTCTCCCTCCATCTTGTAACTTTTAAGTGCTAATGACTTGGAGCAACATTTGGACACTATTTTGCATCCTCCTCTGCAGCCATTTTTGCACTCTCCCTCTTGTCTAAAAAAATCAGTTGATGTCTACTCTAACTTTAGCATCTTTCTTTTCAACCAAAGTAGAAAGTGCTATCAAGTTGGGGTAAATATTTGCTGACTGACTCCCCGGTGACCATGTTTTTTTATTCAGGTCCCTTACATTTACAGAGCCTCTTTAGATGACTACAAAGGGAAGCATTCCTGATACTATATAAGAATAAGTGCTTCTCTTTAGTGCAGTCATGTTGCAGCATACACAGTGTAAACACTAGATGGTGCTGGTTTACCTAGAGGTTTGGTCTGCAATTCCTGTTTATGTATTTAGTGTAGGCCTTTCCTTTAAAAATGACTTGACCTCTTTTCTAAATTCAGGGGCAATAAAGTTCATAATTGTTGTATTTGCATGAAGTGCTTTTAAATGTGTGAAAAGTCCACCCATGCTGAAAAATGCTGAGTCGTTCCAAAGATGTTATATCGGCAATCAAAACTTGATGGGCTTTACAGAAAAGCAGAGTGTCAACGACCACGGCAAAGCCAAGGGGGCATGGACACACTTATATTGGGTGCTGGTAAACCACATGGCTCAGACCAGCTCTTCCTAAAAGCAGGCAACATTCTCCACGTGTCTCTGACTGCAAAGGATCTCGTCCAGTCCTACCGAGTTTCAGGCTAGAAATTGGACAAGATCTTCAGCTGCTACTACTGTCACCCTCGGTACCCTCACAATGGCACTAACTCGTCTGTTGTATTTGGTAAGTGCTATTTGTTGGGGTAGTTTCAAGTGATCAGTGCTTCAAGAGACAATTCAAGAACTACAGACTGCGTTCTCCATGCAATGCTCATTTCATCACAGAGTTCAACACATTAAGATTACTTCAAATGGGAGCATTGATTGGTCCTGTGTTCATAAGTGCTTCTCTTTGGGGTAGTTTTAATGAGGAAGTGAACTACAGGCAAGACTCAACCTCTTTTCTATGGAATTTCAGTTTTTCAGTGTAACTAATATTGTAAACCCTTATACCTCTCCCATCAACGTATAAGTGAAAACATCTTAAAGCAACATTTGGACACTTTTTTTTTTGCATCCTTCTCTGCTGCCATTTTTCATTTCCTTGCCCTCTTGACTGAATAACAGTTGATATCTACTCTAACTTTTGCATCTTTCTTTTCAACCACAGTAGAAAGTGCTATCAAGTTGGGGTAAATATACGCTCACTGACTCCCCTGTGTCCATGTATTTTTTATAATTGTTCATTCGTGTAGGCCTTTCCTTTCAAAACACTAGAGGGTGCTGTTTACCTAGAAGCTTGGTCTGCCACTCTCTGTTTCTGTATTTAGTGTAGGTCTTTGCTTCATACCTCTCCCTCCATCTTGTAACTTTTAAGTGCTAATGACTTGGAGCAACATTTGGACACTATTTTGCATCCTCCTCTGCAGCCATTTTTGCACTCTCCCTCTTGTCTAAAAAAATCAGTTGATGTCTACTCTAACTTTAGCATCTTTCTTTTCAACCAAAGTAGAAAGTGCTATCAAGTTGGGGTAAATATTTGCTGACTGACTCCCCGGTGACCATGTTTTTTTATTCAGGTCCCTTACATTTACAGAGCCTCTTTAGATGACTACAAAGGGAAGCATTCCTGATACTATATAAGAATAAGTGCTTCTCTTTAGTGCAGTCATGTTGCAGCATACACAGTGTAAACACTAGATGGTGCTGGTTTACCTAGAGGTTTGGTCTGCAATTCCTGTTTATGTATTTAGTGTAGGCCTTTCCTTTAAAAATGACTTGACCTCTTTTCTAAATTCAGGGGCAATAAAGTTCATAATTGTTGTATTTGCATGAAGTGCTTTTAAATGTGTGAAAAGTCCACCCATGCTGAAAAATGCTGAGTCGTTCCAAAGATGTTATATCGGCAATCAAAACTTGATGGGCTTTACAGAAAAGCAGAGTGTCAACGACCACGGCAAAGCCAAGGGGGCATGGACACACTTATATTGGGTGCTGGTAAACCACATGGCTCAGACCAGCTCTTCCTAAAAGCAGGCAACATTCTCCACGTGTCTCTGACTGCAAAGGATCTCGTCCAGTCCTACCGAGTTTCAGGCTAGAAATTGGACAAGATCTTCAGCTGCTACTACTGTCACCCTCGGTACCCTCACAATGGCACTAACTCGTCTGTTGTATTTGGTAAGTGCTATTTGTTGGGGTAGTTTCAAGTGATCAGTGCTTCAAGAGACAATTCAAGAACTACAGACTGCGTTCTCCATGCAATGCTCATTTCATCACAGAGTTCAACACATTAAGATTACTTCAAATGGGAGCATTGATTGGTCCTGTGTTCATAAGTGCTTCTCTTTGGGGTAGTTTTAATGAGGAAGTGAACTACAGGCAAGACTCAACCTCTTTTCTATGGAATTTCAGTTTTTCAGTGTAACTAATATTGTAAACCCTTATACCTCTCCCATCAACGTATAAGTGAAAACATCTTAAAGCAACATTTGGACACTTTTTTTTTTGCATCCTTCTCTGCTGCCGTTTTTCATTTCCTTGCCCTCTTGACTGAATAACAGTTGATATCTACTCTAACTTTTGCATCTTTCTTTTCAACCACAGTAGAAAGTGCTATCAAGTTGGGGTAAATATACGCTGACTGACTCCCCTGTGTCCATGTATTTTTTATAATTGTTCATTCGTGTAGGCCTTTCCTTTCAAAACACTAGAGGGTGCTGTTTACCTAGAAGCTTGGTCTGCCACTCTCTGTTTCTGTATTTAGTGTAGGTCTTTGCTTCATACCTCTCCCTCCATCTTGTAACTTTTAAGTGCTAATGACTTGGAGCAACATTTGGACACTATTTTGCATCCTCCTCTGCAGCCATTTTTGCACTCTCCCTCTTGTCTAAAAAAATCAGTTGATGTCTACTCTAACTTTAGCATCTTTCTTTTCAACCAAAGTAGAAAGTGCTATCAAGTTGGGGTAAATATTTGCTGACTGACTCCCCGGTGACCATGTTTTTTTATTCAGGTCCCTTACATTTACAGAGCCTCTTTAGATGACTACAAAGGGAAGCATTCCTGATACTATATAAGAATAAGTGCTTCTCTTTAGTGCAGTCATGTTGCAGCATACACAGTGTAAACACTAGATGGTGCTGGTTTACCTAGAGGTTTGGTCTGCAATTCCTGTTTATGTATTTAGTGTAGGCCTTTCCTTTAAAAATGACTTGACCTCTTTTCTAAATTCAGGGGCAATAAAGTTCATAATTGTTGTATTTGCATGAAGTGCTTTTAAATGTGTGAAAAGTCCACCCATGCTGAAAAATGCTGAGTCGTTCCAAAGATGTTATATCGGCAATCAAAACTTGATGGGCTTTACAGAAAAGCAGAGTGTCAACGACCACGGCAAAGCCAAGGGGGCATGGACACACTTATATTGGGTGCTGGTAAACCACATGGCTCAGACCAGCTCTTCCTAAAAGCAGGCAACATTCTCCACGTGTCTCTGACTGCAAAGGATCTCGTCCAGTCCTACCGAGTTTCAGGCTAGAAATTGGACAAGATCTTCAGCTGCTACTACTGTCACCCTCGGTACCCACACAATGGCACTAACTCGTCTGTTGTATTTGGTAAGTGCTATTTGTTGGGGTAGTTTCAAGTGATCAGTGCTTCAAGAGACAATTCAAGAACTACAGACTGCGTTCTCCATGCAATGCTCATTTCATCACAGAGTTCAACACATTAAGATTACTTCAAATGGGAGCATTGATTGGTCCTGTGTTCATAAGTGCTTCTCTTTGGGGTAGTTTTAATGAGGAAGTGAACTACAGGCAAGACTCAACCTCTTTTCTATGGAATTTCAGTTTTTCAGTGTAACTAATATTGTAAACCCTTATACCTCTCCCATCAACGTATAAGTGAAAACATCTTAAAGCAACATTTGGACACTTTTTTTTTTGCATCCTTCTCTGCTGCCATTTTTCATTTCCTTGCCCTCTTGACTGAATAACAGTTGATATCTACTCTAACTTTTGCATCTTTCTTTTCAACCACAGTAGAAAGTGCTATCAAGTTGGGGTAAATATACGCTGACTGACTCCCCTGTGTCCATGTATTTTTTATAATTGTTCATTCGTGTAGGCCTTTCCTTTCAAAACACTAGAGGGTGCTGTTTACCTAGAAGCTTGGTCTGCCACTCTCTGTTTCTGTATTTAGTGTAGGTCTTTGCTTCATACCTCTCCCTCCATCTTGTAACTTTTAAGTGCTAATGACTTGGAGCAACATTTGGACACTATTTTGCATCCTCCTCTGCAGCCATTTTTGCACTCTCCCTCTTGTCTAAAAAAATCAGTTGATGTCTACTCTAACTTTAGCATCTTTCTTTTCAACCAAAGTAGAAAGTGCTATCAAGTTGGGGTAAATATTTGCTGACTGACTCCCCTGTGACCATGTGTTTTTATTCAGGTCCCTTACATTTACAGAGCCTCTTTAGATGACTACAAAGGGAAGCATTCCTGATACTATATAAGAATAAGTGCTTCTCTTTAGTGCAGTCATGTTGCAGCATACACAGTGTAAACACTAGATGGTGCTGGTTTACCTAGAGGTTTGGTCTGCAATTCCTGTTTATGTATTTAGTGTAGGCCTTTCCTTTAAAAATGACTTGACCTCTTTTCTAAATTCAGGGGCAATAAAGTTCATAATTGTTGTATTTGCATGAAGTGCTTTTAAATGTGTGAAAAGTCCACCCATGCTGAAAAATGCTGAGTCGTTCCAAAGATGTTATATCGGCAATCAAAACTTGATGGGCTTTACAGAAAAGCAGAGTGTCAACGACCACGGCAAAGCCAAGGGGGCATGGACACACTTATATTGGGTGCTGGTAAACCACATGGCTCAGACCAGCTCTTCCTAAAAGCAGGCAACATTCTCCACGTGTCTCTGACTGCAACGGATCTCGTCCAGTCCTACCGAGTTTCAGGCTAGAAATTGGACAAGATCTTCAGCTGCTACTACTGTCACCCTCGGTACCCTCACAATGGCACTAACTCGTCTGTTGTATTTGGTAAGTGCTATTTGTTGGGGTAGTTTCAAGTGATCAGTGCTTCAAGAGACAATTCAAGAACTACAGACTGCGTTCTCCATGCAATGCTCATTTCATCACAGAGTTCAACACATTAAGATTACTTCAAATGGGAGCATTGATTGGTCCTGTGTTCATAAGTGCTTCTCTTTGGGGTAGTTTTAATGAGGAAGTGAACTACAGGCAAGACTCAACCTCTTTTCTATGGAATTTCAGTTTTTCAGTGTAACTAATATTGTAAACCCTTATACCTCTCCCATCAACGTATAAGTGAAAACATCTTAAAGCAACATTTGGACACTTTTTTTTTTGCATCCTTCTCTGCTGCCGTTTTTCATTTCCTTGCCCTCTTGACTGAATAACAGTTGATATCTACTCTAACTTTTGCATCTTTCTTTTCAACCACAGTAGAAAGTGCTATCAAGTTGGGGTAAATATACGCTGACTGACTCCCCTGTGTCCATGTATTTTTTATAATTGTTCATTCGTGTAGGCCTTTCCTTTCAAAACACTAGAGGGTGCTGTTTACCTAGAAGCTTGGTCTGCCACTCTCTGTTTCTGTATTTAGTGTAGGTCTTTGCTTCATACCTCTCCCTCCATCTTGTAACTTTTAAGTGCTAATGACTTGGAGCAATATTTGGACACTATTTTGCATCCTCCTCTGCAGCCATTTTTGCACTCTCCCTCTTGTCTAAAAAAATCAGTTGATGTCTACTCTAACTTTAGCATCTTTCTTTTCAACCAAAGTAGAAAGTGCTATCAAGTTGGGGTAAATATTTGCTGACTGACTCCCCTGTGACCATGTGTTTTTATTCAGGTCCCTTACATTTACAGAGCCTCTTTAGATGACTACAAAGGGAAGCATTCCTGATACTATATAAGAATAAGTGCTTCTCTTTAGTGCAGTCATGTTGCAGCATACACAGTGTAAACACTAGATGGTGCTGGTTTACCTAGAGGTTTGGTCTGCAATTCCTGTTTATGTATTTAGTGTAGGCCTTTCCTTTAAAAATGACTTGACCTCTTTTCTAAATTCAGGGGCAATAAAGTTCATAATTGTTGTATTTGCATGAAGTGCTTTTAAATGTGTGAAAAGTCCACCCATGCTGAAAAATGCTGAGTCGTTCCAAAGATGTTATATCGGCAATCAAAACTTGATGGGCTTTACAGAAAAGCAGAGTGTCAACGACCACGGCAAAGCCAAGGGGGCATGGACACACTTATATTGGGTGCTGGTAAACCACATGGCTCAGACCAGCTCTTCCTAAAAGCAGGCAACATTCTCCACGTGTCTCTGACTGCAAAGGATCTCGTCCAGTCCTACCGAGTTTCAGGCTAGAAATTGGACAAGATCTTCAGCTGCTACTACTGTCACCCTCGGTACCCTCACAATGGCACTAACTCGTCTGTTGTATTTGGTAAGTGCTATTTGTTGGGGTAGTTTCAAGTGATCAGTGCTTCAAGAGACAATTCAAGAACTACAGACTGCGTTCTCCATGCAATGCTCATTTCATCACAGAGTTCAACACATTAAGATTACTTCAAATGGGAGCATTGATTGGTCCTGTGTTCATAAGTGCTTCTCTTTGGGGTAGTTTTAATGAGGAAGTGAACTACAGGCAAGACTCAACCTCTTTTCTATGGAATTTCAGTTTTTCAGTGTAACTAATATTGTAAACCCTTATACCTCTCCCATCAACGTATAAGTGAAAACATCTTAAAGCAACATTTGGACACTTTTTTTTTTGCATCCTTCTCTGCTGCCGTTTTTCATTTCCTTGCCCTCTTGACTGAATAACAGTTGATATCTACTCTAACTTTTGCATCTTTCTTTTCAACCACAGTAGAAAGTGCTATCAAGTTGGGGTAAATATACGCTGACTGACTCCCCTGTGTCCATGTATTTTTTATAATTGTTCATTCGTGTAGGCCTTTCCTTTCAAAACACTAGAGGGTGCTGTTTACCTAGAAGCTTGGTCTGCCACTCTCTGTTTCTGTATTTAGTGTAGGTCTTTGCTTCATACCTCTCCCTCCATCTTGTAACTTTTAAGTGCTAATGACTTGGAGCAACATTTGGACACTATTTTGCATCCTCCTCTGCAGCCATTTTTGCACTCTCCCTCTTGTCTAAAAAAATCAGTTGATGTCTACTCTAACTTTAGCATCTTTCTTTTCAACCAAAGTAGAAAGTGCTATCAAGTTGGGGTAAATATTTGCTGACTGACTCCCCGGTGACCATGTTTTTTTATTCAGGTCCCTTACATTTACAGAGCCTCTTTAGATGACTACAAAGGGAAGCATTCCTGATACTATATAAGAATAAGTGCTTCTCTTTAGTGCAGTCATGTTGCAGCATACACAGTGTAAACACTAGATGGTGCTGGTTTACCTAGAGGTTTGGTCTGCAATTCCTGTTTATGTATTTAGTGTAGGCCTTTCCTTTAAAAATGACTTGACCTCTTTTCTAAATTCAGGGGCAATAAAGTTCATAATTGTTGTATTTGCATGAAGTGCTTTTAAATGTGTGAAAAGTCCACCCATGCTGAAAAATGCTGAGTCGTTCCAAAGATGTTATATCGGCAATCAAAACTTGATGGGCTTTACAGAAAAGCAGAGTGTCAACGACCACGGCAAAGCCAAGGGGGCATGGACACACTTATATTGGGTGCTGGTAAACCACATGGCTCAGACCAGCTCTTCCTAAAAGCAGGCAACATTCTCCACGTGTCTCTGACTGCAAAGGATCTCGTCCAGTCCTACCGAGTTTCAGGCTAGAAATTGGACAAGATCTTCAGCTGCTACTACTGTCACCCTCGGTACCCACACAATGGCACTAACTCGTCTGTTGTATTTGGTAAGTGCTATTTGTTGGGGTAGTTTCAAGTGATCAGTGCTTCAAGAGACAATTCAAGAACTACAGACTGCGTTCTCCATGCAATGCTCATTTCATCACAGAGTTCAACACATTAAGATTACTTCAAATGGGAGCATTGATTGGTCCTGTGTTCATAAGTGCTTCTCTTTGGGGTAGTTTTAATGAGGAAGTGAACTACAGGCAAGACTCAACCTCTTTTCTATGGAATTTCAGTTTTTCAGTGTAACTAATATTGTAAACCCTTATACCTCTCCCATCAACGTATAAGTGAAAACATCTTAAAGCAACATTTGGACACTTTTTTTTTTGCATCCTTCTCTGCTGCCGTTTTTCATTTCCTTGCCCTCTTGACTGAATAACAGTTGATATCTACTCTAACTTTTGCATCTTTCTTTTCAACCACAGTAGAAAGTGCTATCAAGTTGGGGTAAATATACGCTGACTGACTCCCCTGTGTCCATGTATTTTTTATAATTGTTCATTCGTGTAGGCCTTTCCTTTCAAAACACTAGAGGGTGCTGTTTACCTAGAAGCTTGGTCTGCCACTCTCTGTTTCTGTATTTAGTGTAGGTCTTTGCTTCATACCTCTCCCTCCATCTTGTAACTTTTAAGTGCTAATGACTTGGAGCAATATTTGGACACTATTTTGCATCCTCCTCTGCAGCCATTTTTGCACTCTCCCTCTTGTCTAAAAAAATCAGTTGATGTCTACTCTAACTTTAGCATCTTTCTTTTCAACCAAAGTAGAAAGTGCTATCAAGTTGGGGTAAATATTTGCTGACTGACTCCCCTGTGACCATGTGTTTTTATTCAGGTCCCTTACATTTACAGAGCCTCTTTAGATGACTACAAAGGGAAGCATTCCTGATACTATATAAGAATAAGTGCTTCTCTTTAGTGCAGTCATGTTGCAGCATACACAGTGTAAACACTAGATGGTGCTGGTTTACCTAGAGGTTTGGTCTGCAATTCCTGTTTATGTATTTAGTGTAGGCCTTTCCTTTAAAAATGACTTGACCTCTTTTCTAAATTCAGGGGCAATAAAGTTCATAATTGTTGTATTTGCATGAAGTGCTTTTAAATGTGTGAAAAGTCCACCCATGCTGAAAAATGCTGAGTCGTTCCAAAGATGTTATATCGGCAATCAAAACTTGATGGGCTTTACAGAAAAGCAGAGTGTCAACGACCACGGCAAAGCCAAGGGGGCATGGACACACTTATATTGGGTGCTGGTAAACCACATGGCTCAGACCAGCTCTTCCTAAAAGCAGGCAACATTCTCCACGTGTCTCTGACTGCAACGGATCTCGTCCAGTCCTACCGAGTTTCAGGCTAGAAATTGGACAAGATCTTCAGCTGCTACTACTGTCACCCTCGGTACCCTCACAATGGCACTAACTCGTCTGTTGTATTTGGTAAGTGCTATTTGTTGGGGTAGTTTCAAGTGATCAGTGCTTCAAGAGACAATTCAAGAACTACAGACTGCGTTCTCCATGCAATGCTCATTTCATCACAGAGTTCAACACATTAAGATTACTTCAAATGGGAGCATTGATTGGTCCTGTGTTCATAAGTGCTTCTCTTTGGGGTAGTTTTAATGAGGAAGTGAACTACAGGCAAGACTCAACCTCTTTTCTATGGAATTTCAGTTTTTCAGTGTAACTAATATTGTAAACCCTTATACCTCTCCCATCAACGTATAAGTGAAAACATCTTAAAGCAACATTTGGACACTTTTTTTTTTGCATCCTTCTCTGCTGCCGTTTTTCATTTCCTTGCCCTCTTGACTGAATAACAGTTGATATCTACTCTAACTTTTGCATCTTTCTTTTCAACCACAGTAGAAAGTGCTATCAAGTTGGGGTAAATATACGCTGACTGACTCCCCTGTGTCCATGTATTTTTTATAATTGTTCATTCGTGTAGGCCTTTCCTTTCAAAACACTAGAGGGTGCTGTTTACCTAGAAGCTTGGTCTGCCACTCTCTGTTTCTGTATTTAGTGTAGGTCTTTGCTTCATACCTCTCCCTCCATCTTGTAACTTTTAAGTGCTAATGACTTGGAGCAATATTTGGACACTATTTTGCATCCTCCTCTGCAGCCATTTTTGCACTCTCCCTCTTGTCTAAAAAAATCAGTTGATGTCTACTCTAACTTTAGCATCTTTCTTTTCAACCAAAGTAGAAAGTGCTATCAAGTTGGGGTAAATATTTGCTGACTGACTCCCCTGTGACCATGTGTTTTTATTCAGGTCCCTTACATTTACAGAGCCTCTTTAGATGACTACAAAGGGAAGCATTCCTGATACTATATAAGAATAAGTGCTTCTCTTTAGTGCAGTCATGTTGCAGCATACACAGTGTAAACACTAGATGGTGCTGGTTTACCTAGAGGTTTGGTCTGCAATTCCTGTTTATGTATTTAGTGTAGGCCTTTCCTTTAAAAATGACTTGACCTCTTTTCTAAATTCAGGGGCAATAAAGTTCATAATTGTTGTATTTGCATGAAGTGCTTTTAAATGTGTGAAAAGTCCACCCATGCTGAAAAATGCTGAGTCGTTCCAAAGATGTTATATCGGCAATCAAAACTTGATGGGCTTTACAGAAAAGCAGAGTGTCAACGACCACGGCAAAGCCAAGGGGGCATGGACACACTTATATTGGGTGCTGGTAAACCACATGGCTCAGACCAGCTCTTCCTAAAAGCAGGCAACATTCTCCACGTGTCTCTGACTGCAAAGGATCTCGTCCAGTCCTACCGAGTTTCAGGCTAGAAATTGGACAAGATCTTCAGCTGCTACTACTGTCACCCTCGGTACCCTCACAATGGCACTAACTCGTCTGTTGTATTTGGTAAGTGCTATTTGTTGGGGTAGTTTCAAGTGATCAGTGCTTCAAGAGACAATTCAAGAACTACAGACTGCGTTCTCCATGCAATGCTCATTTCATCACAGAGTTCAACACATTAAGATTACTTCAAATGGGAGCATTGATTGGTCCTGTGTTCATAAGTGCTTCTCTTTGGGGTAGTTTTAATGAGGAAGTGAACTACAGGCAAGACTCAACCTCTTTTCTATGGAATTTCAGTTTTTCAGTGTAACTAATATTGTAAACCCTTATACCTCTCCCATCAACGTATAAGTGAAAACATCTTAAAGCAACATTTGGACACTTTTTTTTTTGCATCCTTCTCTGCTGCCGTTTTTCATTTCCTTGCCCTCTTGACTGAATAACAGTTGATATCTACTCTAACTTTTGCATCTTTCTTTTCAACCACAGTAGAAAGTGCTATCAAGTTGGGGTAAATATACGCTGACTGACTCCCCTGTGTCCATGTATTTTTTATAATTGTTCATTCGTGTAGGCCTTTCCTTTCAAAACACTAGAGGGTGCTGTTTACCTAGAAGCTTGGTCTGCCACTCTCTGTTTCTGTATTTAGTGTAGGTCTTTGCTTCATACCTCTCCCTCCATCTTGTAACTTTTAAGTGCTAATGACTTGGAGCAACATTTGGACACTATTTTGCATCCTCCTCTGCAGCCATTTTTGCACTCTCCCTCTTGTCTAAAAAAATCAGTTGATGTCTACTCTAACTTTAGCATCTTTCTTTTCAACCAAAGTAGAAAGTGCTATCAAGTTGGGGTAAATATTTGCTGACTGACTCCCCGGTGACCATGTTTTTTTATTCAGGTCCCTTACATTTACAGAGCCTCTTTAGATGACTACAAAGGGAAGCATTCCTGATACTATATAAGAATAAGTGCTTCTCTTTAGTGCAGTCATGTTGCAGCATACACAGTGTAAACACTAGATGGTGCTGGTTTACCTAGAGGTTTGGTCTGCAATTCCTGTTTATGTATTTAGTGTAGGCCTTTCCTTTAAAAATGACTTGACCTCTTTTCTAAATTCAGGGGCAATAAAGTTCATAATTGTTGTATTTGCATGAAGTGCTTTTAAATGTGTGAAAAGTCCACCCATGCTGAAAAATGCTGAGTCGTTCCAAAGATGTTATATCGGCAATCAAAACTTGATGGGCTTTACAGAAAAGCAGAGTGTCAACGACCACGGCAAAGCCAAGGGGGCATGGACACACTTATATTGGGTGCTGGTAAACCACATGGCTCAGACCAGCTCTTCCTAAAAGCAGGCAACATTCTCCACGTGTCTCTGACTGCAAAGGATCTCGTCCAGTCCTACCGAGTTTCAGGCTAGAAATTGGACAAGATCTTCAGCTGCTACTACTGTCACCCTCGGTACCCACACAATGGCACTAACTCGTCTGTTGTATTTGGTAAGTGCTATTTGTTGGGGTAGTTTCAAGTGATCAGTGCTTCAAGAGACAATTCAAGAACTACAGACTGCGTTCTCCATGCAATGCTCATTTCATCACAGAGTTCAACACATTAAGATTACTTCAAATGGGAGCATTGATTGGTCCTGTGTTCATAAGTGCTTCTCTTTGGGGTAGTTTTAATGAGGAAGTGAACTACAGGCAAGACTCAACCTCTTTTCTATGGAATTTCAGTTTTTCAGTGTAACTAATATTGTAAACCCTTATACCTCTCCCATCAACGTATAAGTGAAAACATCTTAAAGCAACATTTGGACACTTTTTTTTTTGCATCCTTCTCTGCTGCCGTTTTTCATTTCCTTGCCCTCTTGACTGAATAACAGTTGATATCTACTCTAACTTTTGCATCTTTCTTTTCAACCACAGTAGAAAGTGCTATCAAGTTGGGGTAAATATACGCTGACTGACTCCCCTGTGTCCATGTATTTTTTATAATTGTTCATTCGTGTAGGCCTTTCCTTTCAAAACACTAGAGGGTGCTGTTTACCTAGAAGCTTGGTCTGCCACTCTCTGTTTCTGTATTTAGTGTAGGTCTTTGCTTCATACCTCTCCCTCCATCTTGTAACTTTTAAGTGCTAATGACTTGGAGCAATATTTGGACACTATTTTGCATCCTCCTCTGCAGCCATTTTTGCACTCTCCCTCTTGTCTAAAAAAATCAGTTGATGTCTACTCTAACTTTAGCATCTTTCTTTTCAACCAAAGTAGAAAGTGCTATCAAGTTGGGGTAAATATTTGCTGACTGACTCCCCTGTGACCATGTGTTTTTATTCAGGTCCCTTACATTTACAGAGCCTCTTTAGATGACTACAAAGGGAAGCATTCCTGATACTATATAAGAATAAGTGCTTCTCTTTAGTGCAGTCATGTTGCAGCATACACAGTGTAAACACTAGATGGTGCTGGTTTACCTAGAGGTTTGGTCTGCAATTCCTGTTTATGTATTTAGTGTAGGCCTTTCCTTTAAAAATGACTTGACCTCTTTTCTAAATTCAGGGGCAATAAAGTTCATAATTGTTGTATTTGCATGAAGTGCTTTTAAATGTGTGAAAAGTCCACCCATGCTGAAAAATGCTGAGTCGTTCCAAAGATGTTATATCGGCAATCAAAACTTGATGGGCTTTACAGAAAAGCAGAGTGTCAACGACCACGGCAAAGCCAAGGGGGCATGGACACACTTATATTGGGTGCTGGTAAACCACATGGCTCAGACCAGCTCTTCCTAAAAGCAGGCAACATTCTCCACGTGTCTCTGACTGCAAAGGATCTCGTCCAGTCCTACCGAGTTTCAGGCTAGAAATTGGACAAGATCTTCAGCTGCTACTACTGTCACCCTCGGTACCCTCACAATGGCACTAACTCGTCTGTTGTATTTGGTAAGTGCTATTTGTTGGGGTAGTTTCAAGTGATCAGTGCTTCAAGAGACAATTCAAGAACTACAGACTGCGTTCTCCATGCAATGCTCATTTCATCACAGAGTTCAACACATTAAGATTACTTCAAATGGGAGCATTGATTGGTCCTGTGTTCATAAGTGCTTCTCTTTGGGGTAGTTTTAATGAGGAAGTGAACTACAGGCAAGACTCAACCTCTTTTCTATGGAATTTCAGTTTTTCAGTGTAACTAATATTGTAAACCCTTATACCTCTCCCATCAACGTATAAGTGAAAACATCTTAAAGCAACATTTGGACACTTTTTTTTTTGCATCCTTCTCTGCTGCCATTTTTCATTTCCTTGCCCTCTTGACTGAATAACAGTTGATATCTACTCTAACTTTTGCATCTTTCTTTTCAACCACAGTAGAAAGTGCTATCAAGTTGGGGTAAATATACGCTCACTGACTCCCCTGTGTCCATGTATTTTTTATAATTGTTCATTCGTGTAGGCCTTTCCTTTCAAAACACTAGAGGGTGCTGTTTACCTAGAAGCTTGGTCTGCCACTCTCTGTTTCTGTATTTAGTGTAGGTCTTTGCTTCATACCTCTCCCTCCATCTTGTAACTTTTAAGTGCTAATGACTTGGAGCAACATTTGGACACTATTTTGCATCCTCCTCTGCAGCCATTTTTGCACTCTCCCTCTTGTCTAAAAAAATCAGTTGATGTCTACTCTAACTTTAGCATCTTTCTTTTCAACCAAAGTAGAAAGTGCTATCAAGTTGGGGTAAATATTTGCTGACTGACTCCCCGGTGACCATGTTTTTTTATTCAGGTCCCTTACATTTACAGAGCCTCTTTAGATGACTACAAAGGGAAGCATTCCTGATACTATATAAGAATAAGTGCTTCTCTTTAGTGCAGTCATGTTGCAGCATACACAGTGTAAACACTAGATGGTGCTGGTTTACCTAGAGGTTTGGTCTGCAATTCCTGTTTATGTATTTAGTGTAGGCCTTTCCTTTAAAAATGACTTGACCTCTTTTCTAAATTCAGGGGCAATAAAGTTCATAATTGTTGTATTTGCATGAAGTGCTTTTAAATGTGTGAAAAGTCCACCCATGCTGAAAAATGCTGAGTCGTTCCAAAGATGTTATATCGGCAATCAAAACTTGATGGGCTTTACAGAAAAGCAGAGTGTCAACGACCACGGCAAAGCCAAGGGGGCATGGACACACTTATATTGGGTGCTGGTAAACCACATGGCTCAGACCAGCTCTTCCTAAAAGCAGGCAACATTCTCCACGTGTCTCTGACTGCAAAGGATCTCGTCCAGTCCTACCGAGTTTCAGGCTAGAAATTGGACAAGATCTTCAGCTGCTACTACTGTCACCCTCGGTACCCTCACAATGGCACTAACTCGTCTGTTGTATTTGGTAAGTGCTATTTGTTGGGGTAGTTTCAAGTGATCAGTGCTTCAAGAGACAATTCAAGAACTACAGACTGCGTTCTCCATGCAATGCTCATTTCATCACAGAGTTCAACACATTAAGATTACTTCAAATGGGAGCATTGATTGGTCCTGTGTTCATAAGTGCTTCTCTTTGGGGTAGTTTTAATGAGGAAGTGAACTACAGGCAAGACTCAACCTCTTTTCTATGGAATTTCAGTTTTTCAGTGTAACTAATATTGTAAACCCTTATACCTCTCCCATCAACGTATAAGTGAAAACATCTTAAAGCAACATTTGGACACTTTTTTTTTTGCATCCTTCTCTGCTGCCGTTTTTCATTTCCTTGCCCTCTTGACTGAATAACAGTTGATATCTACTCTAACTTTTGCATCTTTCTTTTCAACCACAGTAGAAAGTGCTATCAAGTTGGGGTAAATATACGCTGACTGACTCCCCTGTGTCCATGTATTTTTTATAATTGTTCATTCGTGTAGGCCTTTCCTTTCAAAACACTAGAGGGTGCTGTTTACCTAGAAGCTTGGTCTGCCACTCTCTGTTTCTGTATTTAGTGTAGGTCTTTGCTTCATACCTCTCCCTCCATCTTGTAACTTTTAAGTGCTAATGACTTGGAGCAACATTTGGACACTATTTTGCATCCTCCTCTGCAGCCATTTTTGCACTCTCCCTCTTGTCTAAAAAAATCAGTTGATGTCTACTCTAACTTTAGCATCTTTCTTTTCAACCAAAGTAGAAAGTGCTATCAAG
The DNA here is from genome assembly GCF_963993115.1 of Abramis brama. Taxonomy (NCBI): domain Eukaryota; kingdom Metazoa; phylum Chordata; class Actinopteri; order Cypriniformes; family Leuciscidae; genus Abramis; species Abramis brama. The sequence continues at coordinate 13,240,292 of NC_139978.1, forward strand.
TTGGGGTAAATATTTGCTGACTGACTCCCCGGTGACCATGTTTTTTTATTCAGGTCCCTTACATTTACAGAGCCTCTTTAGATGACTACAAAGGGAAGCATTCCTGATACTATATAAGAATAAGTGCTTCTCTTTAGTGCAGTCATGTTGCAGCATACACAGTGTAAACACTAGATGGTGCTGGTTTACCTAGAGGTTTGGTCTGCAATTCCTGTTTATGTATTTAGTGTAGGCCTTTCCTTTAAAAATGACTTGACCTCTTTTCTAAATTCAGGGGCAATAAAGTTCATAATTGTTGTATTTGCATGAAGTGCTTTTAAATGTGTGAAAAGTCCACCCATGCTGAAAAATGCTGAGTCGTTCCAAAGATGTTATATCGGCAATCAAAACTTGATGGGCTTTACAGAAAAGCAGAGTGTCAACGACCACGGCAAAGCCAAGGGGGCATGGACACACTTATATTGGGTGCTGGTAAACCACATGGCTCAGACCAGCTCTTCCTAAAAGCAGGCAACATTCTCCACGTGTCTCTGACTGCAAAGGATCTCGTCCAGTCCTACCGAGTTTCAGGCTAGAAATTGGACAAGATCTTCAGCTGCTACTACTGTCACCCTCGGTACCCACACAATGGCACTAACTCGTCTGTTGTATTTGGTAAGTGCTATTTGTTGGGGTAGTTTCAAGTGATCAGTGCTTCAAGAGACAATTCAAGAACTACAGACTGCGTTCTCCATGCAATGCTCATTTCATCACAGAGTTCAACACATTAAGATTACTTCAAATGGGAGCATTGATTGGTCCTGTGTTCATAAGTGCTTCTCTTTGGGGTAGTTTTAATGAGGAAGTGAACTACAGGCAAGACTCAACCTCTTTTCTATGGAATTTCAGTTTTTCAGTGTAACTAATATTGTAAACCCTTATACCTCTCCCATCAACGTATAAGTGAAAACATCTTAAAGCAACATTTGGACACTTTTTTTTTTGCATCCTTCTCTGCTGCCGTTTTTCATTTCCTTGCCCTCTTGACTGAATAACAGTTGATATCTACTCTAACTTTTGCATCTTTCTTTTCAACCACAGTAGAAAGTGCTATCAAGTTGGGGTAAATATACGCTGACTGACTCCCCTGTGTCCATGTATTTTTTATAATTGTTCATTCGTGTAGGCCTTTCCTTTCAAAACACTAGAGGGTGCTGTTTACCTAGAAGCTTGGTCTGCCACTCTCTGTTTCTGTATTTAGTGTAGGTCTTTGCTTCATACCTCTCCCTCCATCTTGTAACTTTTAAGTGCTAATGACTTGGAGCAATATTTGGACACTATTTTGCATCCTCCTCTGCAGCCATTTTTGCACTCTCCCTCTTGTCTAAAAAAATCAGTTGATGTCTACTCTAACTTTAGCATCTTTCTTTTCAACCAAAGTAGAAAGTGCTATCAAGTTGGGGTAAATATTTGCTGACTGACTCCCCTGTGACCATGTGTTTTTATTCAGGTCCCTTACATTTACAGAGCCTCTTTAGATGACTACAAAGGGAAGCATTCCTGATACTATATAAGAATAAGTGCTTCTCTTTAGTGCAGTCATGTTGCAGCATACACAGTGTAAACACTAGATGGTGCTGGTTTACCTAGAGGTTTGGTCTGCAATTCCTGTTTATGTATTTAGTGTAGGCCTTTCCTTTAAAAATGACTTGACCTCTTTTCTAAATTCAGGGGCAATAAAGTTCATAATTGTTGTATTTGCATGAAGTGCTTTTAAATGTGTGAAAAGTCCACCCATGCTGAAAAATGCTGAGTCGTTCCAAAGATGTTATATCGGCAATCAAAACTTGATGGGCTTTACAGAAAAGCAGAGTGTCAACGACCACGGCAAAGCCAAGGGGGCATGGACACACTTATATTGGGTGCTGGTAAACCACATGGCTCAGACCAGCTCTTCCTAAAAGCAGGCAACATTCTCCACGTGTCTCTGACTGCAAAGGATCTCGTCCAGTCCTACCGAGTTTCAGGCTAGAAATTGGACAAGATCTTCAGCTGCTACTACTGTCACCCTCGGTACCCTCACAATGGCACTAACTCGTCTGTTGTATTTGGTAAGTGCTATTTGTTGGGGTAGTTTCAAGTGATCAGTGCTTCAAGAGACAATTCAAGAACTACAGACTGCGTTCTCCATGCAATGCTCATTTCATCACAGAGTTCAACACATTAAGATTACTTCAAATGGGAGCATTGATTGGTCCTGTGTTCATAAGTGCTTCTCTTTGGGGTAGTTTTAATGAGGAAGTGAACTACAGGCAAGACTCAACCTCTTTTCTATGGAATTTCAGTTTTTCAGTGTAACTAATATTGTAAACCCTTATACCTCTCCCATCAACGTATAAGTGAAAACATCTTAAAGCAACATTTGGACACTTTTTTTTTTGCATCCTTCTCTGCTGCCATTTTTCATTTCCTTGCCCTCTTGACTGAATAACAGTTGATATCTACTCTAACTTTTGCATCTTTCTTTTCAACCACAGTAGAAAGTGCTATCAAGTTGGGGTAAATATACGCTCACTGACTCCCCTGTGTCCATGTATTTTTTATAATTGTTCATTCGTGTAGGCCTTTCCTTTCAAAACACTAGAGGGTGCTGTTTACCTAGAAGCTTGGTCTGCCACTCTCTGTTTCTGTATTTAGTGTAGGTCTTTGCTTCATACCTCTCCCTCCATCTTGTAACTTTTAAGTGCTAATGACTTGGAGCAACATTTGGACACTATTTTGCATCCTCCTCTGCAGCCATTTTTGCACTCTCCCTCTTGTCTAAAAAAATCAGTTGATGTCTACTCTAACTTTAGCATCTTTCTTTTCAACCAAAGTAGAAAGTGCTATCAAGTTGGGGTAAATATTTGCTGACTGACTCCCCGGTGACCATGTTTTTTTATTCAGGTCCCTTACATTTACAGAGCCTCTTTAGATGACTACAAAGGGAAGCATTCCTGATACTATATAAGAATAAGTGCTTCTCTTTAGTGCAGTCATGTTGCAGCATACACAGTGTAAACACTAGATGGTGCTGGTTTACCTAGAGGTTTGGTCTGCAATTCCTGTTTATGTATTTAGTGTAGGCCTTTCCTTTAAAAATGACTTGACCTCTTTTCTAAATTCAGGGGCAATAAAGTTCATAATTGTTGTATTTGCATGAAGTGCTTTTAAATGTGTGAAAAGTCCACCCATGCTGAAAAATGCTGAGTCGTTCCAAAGATGTTATATCGGCAATCAAAACTTGATGGGCTTTACAGAAAAGCAGAGTGTCAACGACCACGGCAAAGCCAAGGGGGCATGGACACACTTATATTGGGTGCTGGTAAACCACATGGCTCAGACCAGCTCTTCCTAAAAGCAGGCAACATTCTCCACGTGTCTCTGACTGCAAAGGATCTCGTCCAGTCCTACCGAGTTTCAGGCTAGAAATTGGACAAGATCTTCAGCTGCTACTACTGTCACCCTCGGTACCCTCACAATGGCACTAACTCGTCTGTTGTATTTGGTAAGTGCTATTTGTTGGGGTAGTTTCAAGTGATCAGTGCTTCAAGAGACAATTCAAGAACTACAGACTGCGTTCTCCATGCAATGCTCATTTCATCACAGAGTTCAACACATTAAGATTACTTCAAATGGGAGCATTGATTGGTCCTGTGTTCATAAGTGCTTCTCTTTGGGGTAGTTTTAATGAGGAAGTGAACTACAGGCAAGACTCAACCTCTTTTCTATGGAATTTCAGTTTTTCAGTGTAACTAATATTGTAAACCCTTATACCTCTCCCATCAACGTATAAGTGAAAACATCTTAAAGCAACATTTGGACACTTTTTTTTTTGCATCCTTCTCTGCTGCCATTTTTCATTTCCTTGCCCTCTTGACTGAATAACAGTTGATATCTACTCTAACTTTTGCATCTTTCTTTTCAACCACAGTAGAAAGTGCTATCAAGTTGGGGTAAATATACGCTGACTGACTCCCCTGTGTCCATGTATTTTTTATAATTGTTCATTCGTGTAGGCCTTTCCTTTCAAAACACTAGAGGGTGCTGTTTACCTAGAAGCTTGGTCTGCCACTCTCTGTTTCTGTATTTAGTGTAGGTCTTTGCTTCATACCTCTCCCTCCATCTTGTAACTTTTAAGTGCTAATGACTTGGAGCAACATTTGGACACTATTTTGCATCCTCCTCTGCAGCCATTTTTGCACTCTCCCTCTTGTCTAAAAAAATCAGTTGATGTCTACTCTAACTTTAGCATCTTTCTTTTCAACCAAAGTAGAAAGTGCTATCAAGTTGGGGTAAATATTTGCTGACTGACTCCCCTGTGACCATGTGTTTTTATTCAGGTCCCTTACATTTACAGAGCCTCTTTAGATGACTACAAAGGGAAGCATTCCTGATACTATATAAGAATAAGTGCTTCTCTTTAGTGCAGTCATGTTGCAGCATACACAGTGTAAACACTAGATGGTGCTGGTTTACCTAGAGGTTTGGTCTGCAATTCCTGTTTATGTATTTAGTGTAGGCCTTTCCTTTAAAAATGACTTGACCTCTTTTCTAAATTCAGGGGCAATAAAGTTCATAATTGTTGTATTTGCATGAAGTGCTTTTAAATGTGTGAAAAGTCCACCCATGCTGAAAAATGCTGAGTCGTTCCAAAGATGTTATATCGGCAATCAAAACTTGATGGGCTTTACAGAAAAGCAGAGTGTCAACGACCACGGCAAAGCCAAGGGGGCATGGACACACTTATATTGGGTGCTGGTAAACCACATGGCTCAGACCAGCTCTTCCTAAAAGCAGGCAACATTCTCCACGTGTCTCTGACTGCAACGGATCTCGTCCAGTCCTACCGAGTTTCAGGCTAGAAATTGGACAAGATCTTCAGCTGCTACTACTGTCACCCTCGGTACCCTCACAATGGCACTAACTCGTCTGTTGTATTTGGTAAGTGCTATTTGTTGGGGTAGTTTCAAGTGATCAGTGCTTCAAGAGACAATTCAAGAACTACAGACTGCGTTCTCCATGCAATGCTCATTTCATCACAGAGTTCAACACATTAAGATTACTTCAAATGGGAGCATTGATTGGTCCTGTGTTCATAAGTGCTTCTCTTTGGGGTAGTTTTAATGAGGAAGTGAACTACAGGCAAGACTCAACCTCTTTTCTATGGAATTTCAGTTTTTCAGTGTAACTAATATTGTAAACCCTTATACCTCTCCCATCAACGTATAAGTGAAAACATCTTAAAGCAACATTTGGACACTTTTTTTTTTGCATCCTTCTCTGCTGCCGTTTTTCATTTCCTTGCCCTCTTGACTGAATAACAGTTGATATCTACTCTAACTTTTGCATCTTTCTTTTCAACCACAGTAGAAAGTGCTATCAAGTTGGGGTAAATATACGCTGACTGACTCCCCTGTGTCCATGTATTTTTTATAATTGTTCATTCGTGTAGGCCTTTCCTTTCAAAACACTAGAGGGTGCTGTTTACCTAGAAGCTTGGTCTGCCACTCTCTGTTTCTGTATTTAGTGTAGGTCTTTGCTTCATACCTCTCCCTCCATCTTGTAACTTTTAAGTGCTAATGACTTGGAGCAACATTTGGACACTATTTTGCATCCTCCTCTGCAGCCATTTTTGCACTCTCCCTCTTGTCTAAAAAAATCAGTTGATGTCTACTCTAACTTTAGCATCTTTCTTTTCAACCAAAGTAGAAAGTGCTATCAAGTTGGGGTAAATATTTGCTGACTGACTCCCCGGTGACCATGTTTTTTTATTCAGGTCCCTTACATTTACAGAGCCTCTTTAGATGACTACAAAGGGAAGCATTCCTGATACTATATAAGAATAAGTGCTTCTCTTTAGTGCAGTCATGTTGCAGCATACACAGTGTAAACACTAGATGGTGCTGGTTTACCTAGAGGTTTGGTCTGCAATTCCTGTTTATGTATTTAGTGTAGGCCTTTCCTTTAAAAATGACTTGACCTCTTTTCTAAATTCAGGGGCAATAAAGTTCATAATTGTTGTATTTGCATGAAGTGCTTTTAAATGTGTGAAAAGTCCACCCATGCTGAAAAATGCTGAGTCGTTCCAAAGATGTTATATCGGCAATCAAAACTTGATGGGCTTTACAGAAAAGCAGAGTGTCAACGACCACGGCAAAGCCAAGGGGGCATGGACACACTTATATTGGGTGCTGGTAAACCACATGGCTCAGACCAGCTCTTCCTAAAAGCAGGCAACATTCTCCACGTGTCTCTGACTGCAAAGGATCTCGTCCAGTCCTACCGAGTTTCAGGCTAGAAATTGGACAAGATCTTCAGCTGCTACTACTGTCACCCTCGGTACCCACACAATGGCACTAACTCGTCTGTTGTATTTGGTAAGTGCTATTTGTTGGGGTAGTTTCAAGTGATCAGTGCTTCAAGAGACAATTCAAGAACTACAGACTGCGTTCTCCATGCAATGCTCATTTCATCACAGAGTTCAACACATTAAGATTACTTCAAATGGGAGCATTGATTGGTCCTGTGTTCATAAGTGCTTCTCTTTGGGGTAGTTTTAATGAGGAAGTGAACTACAGGCAAGACTCAACCTCTTTTCTATGGAATTTCAGTTTTTCAGTGTAACTAATATTGTAAACCCTTATACCTCTCCCATCAACGTATAAGTGAAAACATCTTAAAGCAACATTTGGACACTTTTTTTTTTGCATCCTTCTCTGCTGCCGTTTTTCATTTCCTTGCCCTCTTGACTGAATAACAGTTGATATCTACTCTAACTTTTGCATCTTTCTTTTCAACCACAGTAGAAAGTGCTATCAAGTTGGGGTAAATATACGCTGACTGACTCCCCTGTGTCCATGTATTTTTTATAATTGTTCATTCGTGTAGGCCTTTCCTTTCAAAACACTAGAGGGTGCTGTTTACCTAGAAGCTTGGTCTGCCACTCTCTGTTTCTGTATTTAGTGTAGGTCTTTGCTTCATACCTCTCCCTCCATCTTGTAACTTTTAAGTGCTAATGACTTGGAGCAATATTTGGACACTATTTTGCATCCTCCTCTGCAGCCATTTTTGCACTCTCCCTCTTGTCTAAAAAAATCAGTTGATGTCTACTCTAACTTTAGCATCTTTCTTTTCAACCAAAGTAGAAAGTGCTATCAAGTTGGGGTAAATATTTGCTGACTGACTCCCCTGTGACCATGTGTTTTTATTCAGGTCCCTTACATTTACAGAGCCTCTTTAGATGACTACAAAGGGAAGCATTCCTGATACTATATAAGAATAAGTGCTTCTCTTTAGTGCAGTCATGTTGCAGCATACACAGTGTAAACACTAGATGGTGCTGGTTTACCTAGAGGTTTGGTCTGCAATTCCTGTTTATGTATTTAGTGTAGGCCTTTCCTTTAAAAATGACTTGACCTCTTTTCTAAATTCAGGGGCAATAAAGTTCATAATTGTTGTATTTGCATGAAGTGCTTTTAAATGTGTGAAAAGTCCACCCATGCTGAAAAATGCTGAGTCGTTCCAAAGATGTTATATCGGCAATCAAAACTTGATGGGCTTTACAGAAAAGCAGAGTGTCAACGACCACGGCAAAGCCAAGGGGGCATGGACACACTTATATTGGGTGCTGGTAAACCACATGGCTCAGACCAGCTCTTCCTAAAAGCAGGCAACATTCTCCACGTGTCTCTGACTGCAAAGGATCTCGTCCAGTCCTACCGAGTTTCAGGCTAGAAATTGGACAAGATCTTCAGCTGCTACTACTGTCACCCTCGGTACCCTCACAATGGCACTAACTCGTCTGTTGTATTTGGTAAGTGCTATTTGTTGGGGTAGTTTCAAGTGATCAGTGCTTCAAGAGACAATTCAAGAACTACAGACTGCGTTCTCCATGCAATGCTCATTTCATCACAGAGTTCAACACATTAAGATTACTTCAAATGGGAGCATTGATTGGTCCTGTGTTCATAAGTGCTTCTCTTTGGGGTAGTTTTAATGAGGAAGTGAACTACAGGCAAGACTCAACCTCTTTTCTATGGAATTTCAGTTTTTCAGTGTAACTAATATTGTAAACCCTTATACCTCTCCCATCAACGTATAAGTGAAAACATCTTAAAGCAACATTTGGACACTTTTTTTTTTGCATCCTTCTCTGCTGCCGTTTTTCATTTCCTTGCCCTCTTGACTGAATAACAGTTGATATCTACTCTAACTTTTGCATCTTTCTTTTCAACCACAGTAGAAAGTGCTATCAAGTTGGGGTAAATATACGCTGACTGACTCCCCTGTGTCCATGTATTTTTTATAATTGTTCATTCGTGTAGGCCTTTCCTTTCAAAACACTAGAGGGTGCTGTTTACCTAGAAGCTTGGTCTGCCACTCTCTGTTTCTGTATTTAGTGTAGGTCTTTGCTTCATACCTCTCCCTCCATCTTGTAACTTTTAAGTGCTAATGACTTGGAGCAATATTTGGACACTATTTTGCATCCTCCTCTGCAGCCATTTTTGCACTCTCCCTCTTGTCTAAAAAAATCAGTTGATGTCTACTCTAACTTTAGCATCTTTCTTTTCAACCAAAGTAGAAAGTGCTATCAAGTTGGGGTAAATATTTGCTGACTGACTCCCCTGTGACCATGTGTTTTTATTCAGGTCCCTTACATTTACAGAGCCTCTTTAGATGACTACAAAGGGAAGCATTCCTGATACTATATAAGAATAAGTGCTTCTCTTTAGTGCAGTCATGTTGCAGCATACACAGTGTAAACACTAGATGGTGCTGGTTTACCTAGAGGTTTGGTCTGCAATTCCTGTTTATGTATTTAGTGTAGGCCTTTCCTTTAAAAATGACTTGACCTCTTTTCTAAATTCAGGGGCAATAAAGTTCATAATTGTTGTATTTGCATGAAGTGCTTTTAAATGTGTGAAAAGTCCACCCATGCTGAAAAATGCTGAGTCGTTCCAAAGATGTTATATCGGCAATCAAAACTTGATGGGCTTTACAGAAAAGCAGAGTGTCAACGACCACGGCAAAGCCAAGGGGGCATGGACACACTTATATTGGGTGCTGGTAAACCACATGGCTCAGACCAGCTCTTCCTAAAAGCAGGCAACATTCTCCACGTGTCTCTGACTGCAAAGGATCTCGTCCAGTCCTACCGAGTTTCAGGCTAGAAATTGGACAAGATCTTCAGCTGCTACTACTGTCACCCTCGGTACCCTCACAATGGCACTAACTCGTCTGTTGTATTTGGTAAGTGCTATTTGTTGGGGTAGTTTCAAGTGATCAGTGCTTCAAGAGACAATTCAAGAACTACAGACTGCGTTCTCCATGCAATGCTCATTTCATCACAGAGTTCAACACATTAAGATTACTTCAAATGGGAGCATTGATTGGTCCTGTGTTCATAAGTGCTTCTCTTTGGGGTAGTTTTAATGAGGAAGTGAACTACAGGCAAGACTCAACCTCTTTTCTATGGAATTTCAGTTTTTCAGTGTAACTAATATTGTAAACCCTTATACCTCTCCCATCAACGTATAAGTGAAAACATCTTAAAGCAACATTTGGACACTTTTTTTTTTTGCATCCTTCTCTGCTGCCATTTTTCATTTCCTTGCCCTCTTGACTGAATAACAGTTGATATCTACTCTAACTTTTGCATCTTTCTTTTCAACCACAGTAGAAAGTGCTATCAAGTTGGGGTAAATATACGCTCACTGACTCCCCTGTGTCCATGTATTTTTTATAATTGTTCATTCGTGTAGGCCTTTCCTTTCAAAACACTAGAGGGTGCTGTTTACCTAGAAGCTTGGTCTGCCACTCTCTGTTTCTGTATTTAGTGTAGGTCTTTGCTTCATACCTCTCCCTCCATCTTGTAACTTTTAAGTGCTAATGACTTGGAGCAACATTTGGACACTATTTTGCATCCTCCTCTGCAGCCATTTTTGCACTCTCCCTCTTGTCTAAAAAAATCAGTTGATGTCTACTCTAACTTTAGCATCTTTCTTTTCAACCAAAGTAGAAAGTGCTATCAAGTTGGGGTAAATATTTGCTGACTGACTCCCCTGTGACCATGTGTTTTTATTCAGGTCCCTTACATTTACAGAGCCTCTTTAGATGACTACAAAGGGAAGCATTCCTGATACTATATAAGAATAAGTGCTTCTCTTTAGTGCAGTCATGTTGCAGCATACACAGTGTAAACACTAGATGGTGCTGGTTTACCTAGAGGTTTGGTCTGCAATTCCTGTTTATGTATTTAGTGTAGGCCTTTCCTTTAAAAATGACTTGACCTCTTTTCTAAATTCAGGGGCAATAAAGTTCATAATTGTTGTATTTGCATGAAGTGCTTTTAAATGTGTGAAAAGTCCACCCATGCTGAAAAATGCTGAGTCGTTCCAAAGATGTTATATCGGCAATCAAAACTTGATGGGCTTTACAGAAAAGCAGAGTGTCAACGACCACGGCAAAGCCAAGGGGGCATGGACACACTTATATTGGGTGCTGGTAAACCACATGGCTCAGACCAGCTCTTCCTAAAAGCAGGCAACATTCTCCACGTGTCTCTGACTGCAAAGGATCTCGTCCAGTCCTACCGAGTTTCAGGCTAGAAATTGGACAAGATCTTCAGCTGCTACTACTGTCACCCTCGGTACCCTCACAATGGCACTAACTCGTCTGTTGTATTTGGTAAGTGCTATTTGTTGGGGTAGTTTCAAGTGATCAGTGCTTCAAGAGACAATTCAAGAACTACAGACTGCGTTCTCCATGCAATGCTCATTTCATCACAGAGTTCAACACATTAAGATTACTTCAAATGGGAGCATTGATTGGTCCTGTGTTCATAAGTGCTTCTCTTTGGGGTAGTTTTAATGAGGAAGTGAACTACAGGCAAGACTCAACCTCTTTTCTATGGAATTTCAGTTTTTCAGTGTAACTAATATTGTAAACCCTTATACCTCTCCCATCAACGTATAAGTGAAAACATCTTAAAGCAACATTTGGACACTTTTTTTTTTGCATCCTTCTCTGCTGCCATTTTTCATTTCCTTGCCCTCTTGACTGAATAACAGTTGATATCTACTCTAACTTTTGCATCTTTCTTTTCAACCACAGTAGAAAGTGCTATCAAGTTGGGGTAAATATACGCTCACTGACTCCCCTGTGTCCATGTATTTTTTATAATTGTTCATTCGTGTAGGCCTTTCCTTTCAAAACACTAGAGGGTGCTGTTTACCTAGAAGCTTGGTCTGCCACTCTCTGTTTCTGTATTTAGTGTAGGTCTTTGCTTCATACCTCTCCCTCCATCTTGTAACTTTTAAGTGCTAATGACTTGGAGCAACATTTGGACACTATTTTGCATCCTCCTCTGCAGCCATTTTTGCACTCTCCCTCTTGTCTAAAAAAATCAGTTGATGTCTACTCTAACTTTAGCATCTTTCTTTTCAACCAAAGTAGAAAGTGCTATCAAGTTGGGGTAAATATTTGCTGACTGACTCCCCGGTGACCATGTTTTTTTATTCAGGTCCCTTACATTTACAGAGCCTCTTTAGATGACTACAAAGGGAAGCATTCCTGATACTATATAAGAATAAGTGCTTCTCTTTAGTGCAGTCATGTTGCAGCATACACAGTGTAAACACTAGATGGTGCTGGTTTACCTAGAGGTTTGGTCTGCAATTCCTGTTTATGTATTTAGTGTAGGCCTTTCCTTTAAAAATGACTTGACCTCTTTTCTAAATTCAGGGGCAATAAAGTTCATAATTGTTGTATTTGCATGAAGTGCTTTTAAATGTGTGAAAAGTCCACCCATGCTGAAAAATGCTGAGTCGTTCCAAAGATGTTATATCGGCAATCAAAACTTGATGGGCTTTACAGAAAAGCAGAGTGTCAACGACCACGGCAAAGCCAAGGGGGCATGGACACACTTATATTGGGTGCTGGTAAACCACATGGCTCAGACCAGCTCTTCCTAAAAGCAGGCAACATTCTCCACGTGTCTCTGACTGCAAAGGATCTCGTCCAGTCCTACCGAGTTTCAGGCTAGAAATTGGACAAGATCTTCAGCTGCTACTACTGTCACCCTCGGTACCCTCACAATGGCACTAACTCGTCTGTTGTATTTGGTAAGTGCTATTTGTTGGGGTAGTTTCAAGTGATCAGTGCTTCAAGAGACAATTCAAGAACTACAGACTGCGTTCTCCATGCAATGCTCATTTCATCACAGAGTTCAACACATTAAGATTACTTCAAATGGGAGCATTGATTGGTCCTGTGTTCATAAGTGCTTCTCTTTGGGGTAGTTTTAATGAGGAAGTGAACTACAGGCAAGACTCAACCTCTTTTCTATGGAATTTCAGTTTTTCAGTGTAACTAATATTGTAAACCCTTATACCTCTCCCATCAACGTATAAGTGAAAACATCTTAAAGCAACATTTGGACACTTTTTTTTTTGCATCCTTCTCTGCTGCCATTTTTCATTTCCTTGCCCTCTTGACTGAATAACAGTTGATATCTACTCTAACTTTTGCATCTTTCTTTTCAACCACAGTAGAAAGTGCTATCAAGTTGGGGTAAATATACGCTGACTGACTCCCCTGTGTCCATGTATTTTTTATAATTGTTCATTCGTGTAGGCCTTTCCTTTCAAAACACTAGAGGGTGCTGTTTACCTAGAAGCTTGGTCTGCCACTCTCTGTTTCTGTATTTAGTGTAGGTCTTTGCTTCATACCTCTCCCTCCATCTTGTAACTTTTAAGTGCTAATGACTTGGAGCAACATTTGGACACTATTTTGCATCCTCCTCTGCAGCCATTTTTGCACTCTCCCTCTTGTCTAAAAAAATCAGTTGATGTCTACTCTAACTTTAGCATCTTTCTTTTCAACCAAAGTAGAAAGTGCTATCAAGTTGGGGTAAATATTTGCTGACTGACTCCCCTGTGACCATGTGTTTTTATTCAGGTCCCTTACATTTACAGAGCCTCTTTAGATGACTACAAAGGGAAGTATTCCTGATACTATATAAGAATAAGTGCTTCTCTTTAGTGCAGTCATGTTGCAGCATACACAGTGTAAACACTAGATGGTGCTGGTTTACCTAGAGGTTTGGTCTGCAATTCCTGTTTATGTATTTAGTGTAGGCCTTTCCTTTAAAAATGACTTGACCTCTTTTCTAAATTCAGGGGCAATAAAGTTCATAATTGTTGTATTTGCATGAAGTGCTTTTAAATGTGTGAAAAGTCCACCCATGCTGAAAAATGCTGAGTCGTTCCAAAGATGTTATATCGGCAATCAAAACTTGATGGGCTTTACAGAAAAGCAGAGTGTCAACGACCACGGCAAAGCCAAGGGGGCATGGACACACTTATATTGGGTGCTGGTAAACCACATGGCTCAGACCAGCTCTTCCTAAAAGCAGGCAACATTCTCCACGTGTCTCTGACTGCAAAGGATCTCGTCCAGTCCTACCGAGTTTCAGGCTAGAAATTGGACAAGATCTTCAGCTGCTACTACTGTCACCCTCGGTACCCTCACAATGGCACTAACTCGTCTGTTGTATTTGGTAAGTGCTATTTGTTGGGGTAGTTTCAAGTGATCAGTGCTTCAAGAGACAATTCAAGAACTACAGACTGCGTTCTCCATGCAATGCTCATTTCATCACAGAGTTCAACACATTAAGATTACTTCAAATGGGAGCATTGATTGGTCCTGTGTTCATAAGTGCTTCTCTTTGGGGTAGTTTTAATGAGGAAGTGAACTACAGGCAAGACTCAACCTCTTTTCTATGGAATTTCAGTTTTTCAGTGTAACTAATATTGTAAACCCTTATACCTCTCCCATCAACGTATAAGTGAAAACATCTTAAAGCAACATTTGGACACTTTTTTTTTTGCATCCTTCTCTGCTGCCGTTTTTCATTTCCTTGCCCTCTTGACTGAATAACAGTTGATATCTACTCTAACTTTTGCATCTTTCTTTTCAACCACAGTAGAAAGTGCTATCAAGTTGGGGTAAATATACGCTGACTGACTCCCCTGTGTCCATGTATTTTTTATAATTGTTCATTCGTGCAGGCCTTTCCTTTCAAAACACTAGAGGGTGCTGTTTACCTAGAAGCTTGGTCTGCCACTCTCTGTTTCTGTATTTAGTGTAGGTCTTTGCTTCATACCTCTCCCTCCATCTTGTAACTTTTAAGTGCTAATGACTTGGAGCAACATTTGGACACTATTTTGCATCCTCCTCTGCAGCCATTTTTGCACTCTCCCTCTTGTCTAAAAAAATCAGTTGATGTCTACTCTAACTTTAGCATCTTTCTTTTCAACCAAAGTAGAAAGTGCTATCAAGTTGGGGTAAATATTTGCTGACTGACTCCCCGGTGACCATGTTTTTTTATTCAGGTCCCTTACATTTACAGAGCCTCTTTAGATGACTACAAAGGGAAGCATTCCTGATACTATATAAGAATAAGTGCTTCTCTTTAGTGCAGTCATGTTGCAGCATACACAGTGTAAACACTAGATGGTGCTGGTTTACCTAGAGGTTTGGTCTGCAATTCCTGTTTATGTATTTAGTGTAGGCCTTTCCTTTAAAAATGACTTGACCTCTTTTCTAAATTCAGGGGCAATAAAGTTCATAATTGTTGTATTTGCATGAAGTGCTTTTAAATGTGTGAAAAGTCCACCCATGCTGAAAAATGCTGAGTCGTTCCAAAGATGTTATATCGGCAATCAAAACTTGATGGGCTTTACAGAAAAGCAGAGTGTCAACGACCACGGCAAAGCCAAGGGGGCATGGACACACTTATATTGGGTGCTGGTAAACCACATGGCTCAGACCAGCTCTTCCTAAAAGCAGGCAACATTCTCCACGTGTCTCTGACTGCAAAGGATCTCGTCCAGTCCTACCGAGTTTCAGGCTAGAAATTGGACAAGATCTTCAGCTGCTACTACTGTCACCCTCGGTACCCTCACAATGGCACTAACTCGTCTGTTGTATTTGGTAAGTGCTATTTGTTGGGGTAGTTTCAAGTGATCAGTGCTTCAAGAGACAATTCAAGAACTACAGACTGCGTTCTCCATGCAATGCTCATTTCATCACAGAGTTCAACACATTAAGATTACTTCAAATGGGAGCATTGATTGGTCCTGTGTTCATAAGTGCTTCTCTTTGGGGTAGTTTTAATGAGGAAGTGAACTACAGGCAAGACTCAACCTCTTT
The DNA here is from genome assembly GCF_963993115.1 of Abramis brama. Lineage (NCBI taxonomy): Eukaryota > Metazoa > Chordata > Actinopteri > Cypriniformes > Leuciscidae > Abramis > Abramis brama. The sequence continues at coordinate 13,255,526 of NC_139978.1, forward strand.
TCTATGGAATTTCATTTTTCAGTGTAACTAATATTGTAAACCCTTATACCTCTCCCATCAACGTTTAAGCAAAAACATTTTGATACTTTTTTTGCATCCTTCTCTGCTGCCATTTTTCATTCCCTTGCCCTCTTGACTGAATAACAGTTGATATCTACTCTAACTTTTGCATCTTTCTTTTCAACTGCAGTAGAAAGTGCTATCAAGTTGGGGTAAATATAGCTGAGTGACTCCCCTGTGTCCATGTATTTTTTATAATTATTCATTAGGCCTTTCCTTTCAAAACACTAGAGGGTGCTGTTTACCTAGAAGCTTGGTCTGCCATTCTCTGTTTTTGTATTTAGTGTAGGTCTTTGCTTCATACCTCTCCCTCCATCTTGTAACCTTTAAGTGCTAATGACTTGGAGCAACATTTGGACACTTTTTTGCATCCTTCTCTGCTGCCATTTTTCATTTCCTTGCCCTCTTGACTGAATAACAGTTGATATCTACTCTAACTTTTGCATCTTTCTTTTCAACCACAGTAGAAAGTGCTATCAAGTTGGGGTAAATATATGCTGACTGACTCCCTTGTGTCCATGTATTTTTTATAATTGTTCATTAGCATCACTAGCACTCCCACTGGCACTGATGCGATGGCTGGCTCACACACCTGCTCAGCCGGGCTTCTCTTCCTGAATGGGCAAGGCTGCTGGCTCAGGCTCCGTAGCAGGCATTGGCTGAGTCTCTCAATCTGCGTTGGGCTCTGGCTCCATCTTCACAGTGTGTGGGTGCTGGGTCTGGCTCTGGGGTGGTGATGGATGGCAAGTGGGGCTGGATGCTGGCGGTGGCCTCGTCCACTGTAAAAGATGATCCTTCCACCCATAAGGCCAAGTTGATATACTCAGTCAGCGTCCAGCAGGAGTTTCCTCTTGGCATCACCATCTGGCTCTCGTTGTCGAGTCCGACCCAAAATCCCCCCATGAGTGTGATGTCGCTGCAAGTGGCACGATGGCAGATGCTCAAAAACTCCTACATACTCCTCCATGTCTCTGCCGTTTTGAAAAATGAAGCCCCTGATGTCTGGATAGAATTCCCCATTGGGGCCACATTTATGGAGGCAATCTCCATTCTCTCATTCAAACTCAGGTAATCAATATGCGAGAAGGTAACGTAACAGAGTGTCTACACACAAACAATACCAGACAGCAACTGAATGAAAAAGAGGATCTTAAATACAAATCAAATGATGGAAATAATAACAAACACCTATGATGATTAATGAATCTCCATAGTAACTAGTAGCAGGAAACTAAACAAAATGAACACAGGTGACTGAAAAATAACAAACTAAAAGTCCATAATGAAACAGACAACATAAACATGGCAGTATCTCTCGTCTGTCATCTCTCATTGTACATCATTAAAAACTAGTTGTTCAGTTTGGTTTTGTTAAAAAAAAAAAAAAAAAAAAATATATATATATATATATAATTATTATTACTATTATTATTTATTTATTTTTTATTATTTTTTATAAACCAGAACAATACAATGAGACATTAATTCAAAGTAAAAATACAACTAAAGTAAAATCAAATAAAACAGTGCAGGAGGACAAGAACAAAATTATATATAAAAAAGGGTGCTAATTTATACAACATCATCTGCTTGCAATGTTATAAGCTCTTTTTATTTGTGCAATTAAACAAAACAGAACGATAAAGTTTGAATTCATTTTTAAAGCAAGAAAAGTTAGGTCTGGAGTCAGACCATTTAATTTAATTAATGTGGAACTTCCCCATGAAGTATGCCTTATCTTTCTCAATCTAATGATCATTGAAGTGTATTATGTAAAATCCACTCAGCTGCAAATCAATGTTAATTTTTTTCTTAATTAAAGCTGCAGTCCATAACTTTTTTGGGTTAAATCAATTTTTGAGCAAGTACATAACCAGACAGTGTTCAAAACTATCTGCTTGCCTTAGCTCGATTCAAAATGGTAAGCTTGTAATGTTTTTAATTCTACTGGTACTGGTGGATTTCCACAGGAAATTTGAGCATGTCTTTGTGTCATTACGTCACATCTGTACACATAAAGAAGGACTCTCGGCTAGGCTATATTGCGTGTGAGGATGTTGGAGGTGGAGATTTATAGCCTTTTCCAGGCCCGACGCTAGTGGGGTGAAAGGTGGTGACAATTATAGGGGCCCCCGCTGCCCAAATAAATTTGACTGCATTCTTGTCAATTTCTAAATGTTTACTTTTTGATTTATGAATTATAATAGACTGATGGGAGGGTGGTGGGGGATCACATAAAAAATTTTTCAGGGGGCCCCAAATACTCTAGCTACGGCCCTGGCCTTTTCTCACAGCACTTGATATAATTAAACTTATCAATTTGATGGAAGATCCAGAAAGGTTCAAACGACAATCACTAGTGACAACTGGAGATTCACCTGTTGTAAAATACAAAAGACTTTGGAGTGGCTACAGAAAAAAAGAGACTGCAACGGGGCCCATGCGAAAGCAAGGACAAATATCGGAAGGGCTTTTGAAAGGTAAAAATAAGATTATATTCCAGTTTTAAATATACATCTGATTACAGATACGTGTGTTTGTATTTCAAAGAGAACCAGTTCTAAGGAACATTCATTTGTTGGTATGACAATTAGAAATTAGACTGCACAGAAATGTAAACTGAACTACAGGAAGCCCTAATACACATTAAATGTAGTCACGCAATGCTGATGTTGTTAACATTAACAATTTGAGAACAAAGTATAATTTGCATGGTTTGACGTGATATAATAAGTGAGTGTTAGATTTAATCAGCGCGATTTACTGCAATGCTTTTTTTGCCATAGTTGGTCCGAACAAAAGTGAATGTTACTTACGTGTTCAGATGACATTTTCCGGTGAAAATTCTTATGTTAGTCATACTTCCAAAAAGTAGAATCTGTGATTCCGAATGACAGTTAACACACCGGCGCGGTGATTGACAGCCGCACATTCTCCTCAAAACATTGGATTCATCCGCGCTGTGCCGTGCCAAGGCACAACCCACGTAAAGTTGATAATTCCGCTAATAACTGCAATTGCAGATTTTGAACAGAGATGGCGACAAAGAGGAACAACTATGGACTGCAGCTTTAAATGTTCCACATCAATCCAAAATATTTTTTGTATGTATGCAAAGCAAGGCTGTGAGGGATAGACATGTATCTCTTCAGTGGGTTGTACTGTTATTTTAATGTGTTTTTGGATTGTTCAGCTGATGTAATACTGCAAAAATGTCTTTCCAAGAAATTTCAGTAGACAAAAAACTCCAGACAACATGAGCTGTGGATAATTATAAGTGATCTAGGAACTTCTACAGCTCTTTACAGTGGATGCCACTGAAAACACGGTAATGTCACAGTGTCTGTTTGTGTATCACTGGCAGGCACGTGCACACATAGACATCAAAGGGGGCTTGAGCACCTGCCCTTTTTATTCCTGGAGAGAAAGTGCCCTTTTTTCTGGGGTGCTTTTTTTATTTTTGAAAAATAATATATATTCCTGTTTGCGCACAGCTTTAAAAGGGAGTTTATTGATTTAAACCCGATTGAAAATAGTACACTCCGTCTCTACGGTTAGAATCCTGTGAGTCCATAGCAACACTCTGTTTTTCATGGCAACAGTCTGTTATACTCCGCACCAGAGCCATAGAGAGAAAGAGTTGCGACACTCCCATAGACCTCCGTTGTAAAAAATGGCGGCGCTTTTAACCGCCTTCTTCCGGGATTTGAAGATCGGATTAGTTCCAAACACTGTCATTTGGGCGTTGGACACCATTCACTTACATTGCTGCCCGTCGAGTTGTTCCAGAGTTAAGTTGCTGAAATATCGACCTCTTTTGAATTGTCAACTGTCTATATTGTATCAGAGGCCCTTTGCGATGCTTATACTGGTCTTCATTTGTACATGCACAGCGTAATTATTTATATTTTATGTTGGTTGTTTCAACCAATTTTCAAGCACTGCCTGCTAGCTAGTTAGCTAGCGCAACTTCGTCAGCTGTGACAGTAAGAGTTCGGTAATGAATCGCTGCCACCTTTATAGCAACTTTTATTTAATCTATTTTTTTGGGATATACTAACTTTTAATTGTTTTATTGTCTTGAGTGAAGCGGCTTGTGAGAACAATGCTGGACCTCTAGGATTGTTATGGCCATCACCAGTCCTGTCTGTTTCATGGATCACCTGCCCCTGGTTTTTGTTTTTCTTGTTCACACACTCACACAAGCACACATTTTTGTTGTCTGTCATTGTTTAATAAAAAATATTTTATTTGAAAATCTTCATTTGTATCAGCCATGCTTAAATTTGTTTTTAATCTGTTATAGTTTTGATAATGTGTATGGCTTAATCTTAAAATAATATTCTTAGTCTTAACATGATCATGTTTCACGTTGTGGTCCTGGGGGTGGCCACTTTCATCAGAAGAAGTGAGCTAGCTTCTAAGCGAATTCTGAACGGACCGCCGCGGCAGACCTCTTTGCGTGATCACGAAGGTAGGCTAATGGCTGAATCAAAATGTATAAGCAAAATCACGGGAATCACTAGCCTAATACAGCCCAGTTGTGCTAAAATAAATATCATGAGACGTCCATCATCAGATGAATGATATGGAAAAGTTAAGTTTAGAGACGCTAAAGCCAGTGCTACTACCCATGCGAACATGAACACTAAGCTTTTCCCTCCAAAAATATAGCCTAAAACTTACCTCCACATGCAAAACTGACATTAACAAAATGCAATAACAGCTGAAAAACTACTTGGGTGTCTGTTTTATTTTATATTTACCGTTCAATAATGCAATCGCTGCTGTCTGTCCCATAGAAGAACATGACAGCCAGCGTATGTTTTGGAACTATTGGGGCTTACATGAACCACGTGACAGCCATAGCGGCGACATCAAAGAGTGTCGCAACTCTTTCTCTCTATGGCTCTGCTCCGCAGTCCGCACAGCGGTCTGTTATCAAGAAATAACAGACCGCATTCTACATTGGAATTCAACCAAGCCATGTAATAAAAATAAGTTAGTAATAAAATAAGCATATATCACCACCAGGTGATATGCTTTAGTTATTTTGTTTATCCTATTTACCTGCATTGCCCTGTCAATTAGATGCAAATGTGCGCATTTTAACTAGTTGACGCCTAATTTGCATACAGAACGTCCCCAGTTAATGACTTACATCAAGCTGTATTTTTGTATTTTGTCAATCATTTTTGCAGTGATTTTTTCAGTAAAGTTAACAAAATAGCAGCAACAGCCCTCTTCAGTTTAGAGTGAATATTTGTGTTGATTTTAAAGTGTTATGTATTCTGGGGCCAGTTGCATAAACATAGCCATTATGTTAAGACTGTGTCTTAAGAACTAGTATGATCAACTAGAAGTTAGTTAGGGGTAATCAGTCTTACTGTTCGGTGTCAAATTAGACCAATCTACGTTTTTATGTTACTGACTTTAAAAAGTTATTAACAGTTTTAAAGAATAAAATTGGATGACTAACTTGTAAGACTAGTCTTAACAGTTTATGCAACTGGCCACTGATAACACCAAAATAATTAAAATGATGTAGTGCCTTGTGCAAAAATAAACAAATTATTAGTAAAACACGCCCCTCTACTAGATGCAGTTATTTAGGTTATTCTAAATATATACTTGAAACTAGTAGCACAGAAAATGTTTTCAAAACATGCACATTGTGGAATGGTTTCCTTTGCTGCTCTATAAACCTAGTGAATACTAAGGAGACCATGGTTTCTGTGTGAACTGATTATTTTGTAGACATCTTTTGAAAATGAAACAATTGCGTGAGTTTGAGGAAGATAAAATTAATTCACTTTTTAAATTATTTTTTTTTTAAAAGGAAGTCAGAGTTACGTTAATATATATACTTTTTTTTTAATTTTTTTTTTTTAAATACGTAATTATGAGAAGTGCCCTTTATTTCACTTGAGCCCCTGCCCCTCAAAATGTCTGTGCACGTCACTGATCACTGGTGTCCACTAGAGGTCCTCGTCTCCACGGTGTCTTCCTATTCATGAACTGCATTCCCCACAATCCTTGTCTGTACCAATCACTGTTCATTGCACTCAGCTGTTCCCCGTCATCATTGTACCCAGCTGTTCCCTGTTATTTTTTGTTAGTTCTTGTTATATATATACCTGCCTGTCTAGTGTTTGTCACGGATTCCTTGTATTATATCACGCCACTTCCATTCCCTGTATTTCCTGATTGTGTTCTTGTTTTTTGGATTGATTACTTGGATTTTGACCTCTGCCTGGAAGACTACGATTTTGGATTGCCCAATAAATTATTACTGCACCTGGATCTTCCTTTCCCTTTCCTTTGTGTGTGGATCGTGACAGGTAAGTCTAGCCTCACTTTCATAGGGTGGACATGCATTAGTTTAACCTAATCCCTTTTTAAAAAAATCTTTAAAAAATCCAATAAGAAAATTTTACAGGATTCTAATTAGAATTTCTATCATATTTATCATATTTTGGAATCATTCCTACAGAATTGTCTCATAGGACAATACATAAATATCCTGTAGGATTTCTACAGGATTTTAATGGGATCAAATTGGGTCCTGGGATTTCCTTTTCTTTTTTTTAGAATCTTTCAAGAATTTAAGAATCCTAAAGGTGCACTTTTTCATTACAGACTTACAGTACAACACACGCTCACACATACAACAAAAACTGTGAAATACAACATCAAACAATTCAGCCTGATTCACACAAACTTTTATGAATATGAAAATATTTTAAGACTTTAAAAATGTATGTTAACAAATAAAAATATGACATTAAAACATGAACGTATGACTAGAAAAAATAACACTGCTTATGATTCATCAATGTTATCGAAAAATAAACTTCTAAAAGGAATGGCTGCTTGAGGTAAAGCTGAAGAGTAAATGATCTCCAGTAAACTGAAGCCTGCTTCATGACACATCCTACGAGATTAATCAGATATCCTAGATACATAACATAAACGTAACATTGCAACTTGCGTCTGCACAAAAGGACACGAATGCGCATCTGAACTTCGAGTGTGCTAGTTTTTTACAGTCTATTGTTTGAAAGGGAAACTCTGGATGTGCTCTTCTCTTAACAGCGCGATGATACATGGGCAACTAAAGCACAAAGAATTTACAACATTCTATCACAATCCTGTTCTCATTATAATGCTGAATATGGCGTGTATATTGGCGCTGCACATCTTGCACTTAATTTTATTTTTATGATAGAAAGTGTTTTCAAAGCTATAACGAGAAACAACTGAAACATGGGTTTATTGTTAAAAAATGACAACAATATATCACTGCTGCATTATTACAACCCCATTTCCATTTTGTAAAATTCAATAAAATCAAGAATCTGCTATTTGTTAATTCTCTTGAACCTTTATTTAACTGACAAAATATTTCCAATGTTTTCACTGACCAACTTAATTTTATTTTGTGACTTTCCTTTTAATTACACTTTTTAATCATTTGAGAATTGAGGATACTAATTGTTGCAGTTTTGCAAGTGGAATATTTGCCCAATCTTGTCTGATACAAGACAGCTGCTCAACAGTGGTCATCGTTGCCTGATTCTCCTTTTCATGGTGGGTCATACATTTTCAATAAGAGACAGATCTGGACTGAAAATAGCATTAACCTGATATCAAATCCATATAGTCAAACAAATATGTATGTGTTTACTTCATTCAAGTGCCACAAAAACACAAAGCTTTGTAGCATTTTGATGAAGTAAACTTGTACAACTTCCAAACATGTAAATGACCGAATAGTACCAGAGGGTTAAAGAAATGTTATATATTTATCATATTATTACTTGAAAGCACTGTTACATGTTAAAATAGTCGTTGATTATATTACTAGATTTTTGGATCCAGAATCGAGTTGCCCCCTTCAAAAGACAAGTCGATGGCGAAGAAACAACACTTATTACAATTGGGATGATCTTACCGAATGACTCCCCTGCGGACAGTGAGGAAGACGAGGAGGAATTTTATGATTCTGTTGATGAAATAGACCATGATGAAGATGAGTGACACTCAGGGAGAATTAGACTCTACTATGGATGACACTGCTGTCACAAATACTGATTCTAATTCACAATTAGAAGAGGGAAAGAGGAAAAACCCTCTTTACACAGGATCAGAGATAACAATTGCACAGGCAATACCTCTATTGTTTTCCTTTTCACTGAGGCACAGTTTAACTGCAAGTGCTGTGGAAGACCTTTTAAAGCTCTTAAATGTCTTTCTCTCGAGTAGAAACATATTGCCACAGTCTCTCCACCTCGTCCGAAAACTATTCCATGATCCATCCGAGTCTCTAAATGTTCATCTTTTCTGCAACATTTGCTGGACATATCTTCCAAAGAACAACATGCATTGTCCAGAGTGTAATGAGATAAATTACCCACAAAAGAATATTGCAGAAGGAAATTTTTATATAAGCCTCTCTATTGAGGACCAGCTAAGAGACATCCTACAAAAAGAAGATTGTGCATTTCAATCAGAAGTATATGGAACAAATTATGTGAGAAAGGGTGAAATATATCAAACTAGCTAATTTCACAGCTAATGACATATCACTACTATGGAACTGTGATGGCATTCCAATATTTAAATCTTCACCTTTCTCATTGTGGCCCATCAGATGTGTAAAAAATGAACTCCAACCAAATGTTCATTTCAAAAACATGATGCTCGCAGGTGTCTAGTTTAGTTGTGGTAAACCTGACAAGTTCACGTACCGTAAGCATTTTGTGGATGACATTCTAAAAATCAATTCACAAGGTCTGGAATGGAGGCAACCCACATACGCAAACAACTGTGGTGTCTAAAGTTGTTTAGATGTCTAAAGTGTGGTGTCTAAAGTGTCCCGATGTGTGCTTCAAGGTATACATCAGTTCAATGGTGCATATGGATGTGGACATTGCTTAAATGAAGGGAAATCAATGCCAAAGGGAAGAGGGCATGCCAGAGTCTATCCACCCACTGAGGCACAGAAAAGAACCCATGACCATGCCATTGAATGTGGGCAGAGGGCCACTGAGAATGATGTTGACCATGTGTTTAGGGTGAAGACAGTATCACCATTAGTTCTCCTGCTCGCTCGCACCTAAGGCAGTTATTGTAAGTGAAATGATCATAGATAATAGTTTTGATGTACTCTGCCTCAGCGAAATCTGGCTTAAACCAAATTAATATTTCAGTCTTAATGAGTCTACTCCAGCAGGCTGTTATAAACACGAGCCCCGTTTGATTGCTCGTGGCTGCGGTGTTGCAGGTCTGTAGAGATATTCTCAGTGTTACTCCTAAAACAAGACACAGGTTTAATTCATTTGAAGTGCTTGTGTTAAATGTTACACTCTATAGATATAAGAAAAACAAATCCCTTCTCTTGCTTTGGCTACCGTATACAGACCTCCAGGGCCCTATGCTGATTTCTTAAAAGAGTTTGCGGATTATTTTATCTCAGACCTATTGGTCAGTGTCAATAAAGCATTGATTGTCTGAGATATTAACATTCCCGTATAATTCAAATGATGCGTTAGGGGCTGCATTTACAGATTTACTAAACTCATTTGGGGTCAAGCAAAATGTCAGTAGACCCACCCATCATTTTAATCATACACTAGATTTAATTATATTGCATGGAACCAATCCTACTGATATAGACATTCAACTGCAAAGTGATGATATCACTGATCACTAGGGTTGGGTATCGTTTGAATTTGAACGATTCCGATTCCGATTCCAATTCCTTGTTTCGATTCCGGTTCTTAACGATTCTCGATTCCGATTCTTTTAAGAGGTAGGGTCAAAAAAGTTTAGATCAATTTTAATTCTATGAATTTTTTACTTTTTATGAACTTTACTATGAATTTCTCACAGGGCTGTTTTCAACTACAGTACAATATAAATATCAAATCTATTTTAAACAATTTTTTTAGGATATTTTAAATGAGCTAGCTAACCAACGGTCTTTCTGAAGGAAATAGTCTGACCTAAATGGGCTATCAGGTAAAATAGGCTAAATAAGGTTGTTTACACTCATGTGTAAATGTGTTTTCATCATTTATTTATTTATTTATTTATTTATTTTACGTTCGCCGGCATCGCGCGCAGTTTTCAAACGAACGAGCAGAGGACGAGAGAATATGGTTGTAACTTGCAAGATACCGAAGAATAAGAAAACATCATATAAGTACGTTTTTAAAGTTTAACGTCAGGGTTGTTTGCTCTGAATACATTTTATGAGGCACTGTGAGTTAATAGGGGAACGTGAGTAAAATGAATCCGATCGCTCAAACCACTTCAGGAGGTGGCCTGGGCCGCATTCCAGACTAAACTGGACAAGTGTAAATGCATCTGGTTGTTGAAACCACATATGTAAATTGTCCTCCTCCCAAAAATGCAAAAAAATAAAATAAATAAACGTGTGAGAGCGTGTTATAGGCTATGTAATGTAATAGCCAGATACGACGATACTGGAACACGCGCGTCACCGCAGATGAGAAGCGCTGAGCATCTGTTCATTAAGCCAACGTGCAAACTATCGCAAAGTAAAGTGAAAGTAAGTCGCAGACGCTTAACACATAATCATCATCATTAAAAGTAAAGAAAGAAATGATCTTACCAGGGCTGTTGTCACTCTCTCTTATTGCGGTCTTTGATTTTGAAATTAGCTGATGATCAATAAAATGCAGCTCATATCTGTTGCTTTCAGTGACGTGCACAATCTGCATATAGCGCGGGAATTGAAGATCGGATTTAAATCCGTTTCGCAAAAACACATTTATGTGACCAGGTGTAAATGGAATCGTTTTGATTAATCAGATAGCTATCCAATCTGAGAAAACGCATGAAGTGACCAGGTGTGAACAGCCCCTAACAGCGGTGTCTTCTTCCGGTCGGCAGACTGGGAATCGAAACTAGGAATCGAAATTTAAACTTTTGAACGATTCCGGGAAAATCACAAAGCTAGTCCCGGTTCCAATCGATACTCGATACTCGATACCCAAGCCTACTGATCACTACCTTGTAACGTGCATACTGCGTACTGCTGAAATTTGCCATGTGGCCCCGCGTTATCGGCCAGGTAGAACAATTCTCCCAAATACAATCGATAGATTCACAAAAAACCTGTCTCCTCTGTCCCTGCACTCGACTCACATGATCCTGCACTCGTCTCCTCTGATCCTGCACTCAACTCACATGATCCTGCACTCGTCTCCTATGATCCTGTACTCGTCTCCTCTGATCCTGCACTCGACTCACATGGTCCTGATCCTGCACTCGACTCACATGATCCTGCACTCGTCTCCTATGATCCTGTACTCGTCTCCTCTGATCCTGCACTTGACTCATATGGTCCTGATCCTGCACTCGTCTCCTGTGATCCTGCACTCATCTCCTGTGAGCCTGGTCCTGCACTCGACTCACATGGGCCTGATCCTGCACTCGTCTCCTCTGATCCTGCACTCGACTCGCATGATCCTGCACTCGTCTCCTATGATCCTGTACTCGTCTCCTCTGATCCTGCACTCATCTCCTGTGAGCCTGGTCCTGCACTCGACTCACATGGGCCTGATCCTGCACTCGTCTCCTCTGATCCTGCACTCGACTCGCATGATCCTGCACTCGTCTCCTATGATCCTGTACTCGTCTCCTCTGATCCTGCACTTGACTCACATGGTCCTGATCCTGCACTCGACTCACATGGTCCTGATCCTGCACTCGTCTCCTGTGAGCCTGGTCCTGCACTCGACTCACATGGTCCTGATCCTGCACTCGTCTCCTGTGATCCTGCACTCGTCTCCTGTGAGCCTGGTCCTGCACTCGACTCACATGGTCCTGATCCTGCACTCGACTCACATGATCCTGCACTCGTCTCCTCTGATCCTGCACTCGACTCACATGGTCCTGATCCTGCACTCGTCTCCTCTGATCCTGCACTCGACTCACATGATCCTGCACTCGACTCACATGATCCTGCACTCGTCTCCTCTGATCCTGCACTCGACTCACATGGTCCTGATCCTGCACTCGTCTCCTCTGATCCTGCACTCGACTCACATGATCCTGCACTCGTCTCCTATGATCCTGTACACGTCTCCTCTGATCCTGCACTTGACTCACATGGTCCTGATCCTGCACTCGACTCACATGGTCCTGATCCTGCGCTCGTCTCCTCTGATCCTGCACTGAACTCACATGGTCCTGATCCTGCACTCGTCTCCTGTGATCCTGGTCCTGCACTCGACTCACATGATCCTGATCCCGCACGCGTCTCCTGTGATCCTGCACTTGTGTCGCCTGATCCTGATTCTGCACTCATTAGTACTATATCGGTAAATGTTAATAGCTGTCTCTATATATCTATAAATACTATAAATATTATATAAAATAATATTATTATATTAAATTCTATAAACTACTCCCGGTCACATATTAAGGCTAGTTTTTGCTTATTTGTGAAATCTCAACAAACCTGAATGTTAATTGTTATGCAAGTTTTACTTTATAATAGTAAGATTAATGCACATACTTTATCATTGCTATTTGGTATCGTTGGCTGAAATAAAATAACATTTTAAATTTCTTTGTGTTGCAGGTCTGTAAAGAGACCTCCCCTCTCATTCATACCCCCAGTCCACCAAACCTCTACAAACACTTCCTGTGCAAATGGGCAGTTTCTACTTCTTGCTTTAAAGCTCAAGCATGGACTGACTGATGAAGCTTTAGAAGACACACTTAAAGTTGTTAACGTTATAAGTCAGAGGCATGTTGTGTCATCTACCAAACATCACTTTTACAAAACTTTTGATGACTTGAAAAGAAATATTCAGTTTCACTACATATGTGAGGGATGCACAATTTCTGTAAACATTGAGGGAGAAAAAGTGGTTTGTCCTAACTGTCAATATTCTTGTAGTGTAGCCGATCACATGAAACAGGGGCACTTTATTGTTTTTCCACTAGAATAACAATTAAGGAATATGATGGAACAAGAGGAACTCTTCAGCCAGTTGACTAGGCCTAACAGTGATGTTCACTCTAGCCCACTTGTAGCGGATTTCACCCAGCACCACAAAAGAACCACCGACACCAGGCTCTTCGGGGGATCACTGCAGTTTATTAAAGACAGGACAGGGATTAATACACTCAACACACTCTCAGTTCTGTGGTCTCTGTCTCGCTCAAATCCAAAGCTGTTCTCAGCATTTACTAATAAAGCATTAACAAAACACTCTTTTTGTTTGTTTTCTTTCATAACATACATCACAAATTACATATAACACATCTCAGACACATATTCAAATCAAGAAAATATATATATATATAATAAATGCATATAATAAAATGTTCAATGTATATATTTGATACTTTGAAAATACATTTAAATATGTTTCAATCTAACATTACAATGACATATGATCGTATAGTGGTATTTTCTCTGTTGCAATATTACATACCTGCAGTTTATTAAAGACAGGACAGGGATTAATACACTCAACACACTCTCAGTTCTGTGGTCTCTGTGAGTAGTGTGAAAAGATAGAAAAGTGAACCCCTGCCCCCATTAACACTGTAACTGCATCTGCATCTGCTATTCACTATTTCCAGTACACACGTGACTACAAATACAACATTTTTGACATATAAACCACAATATACTTCGACAAAGTTAACTGCATGATATTATTTGAGCGTAATCCACCCTTTTTAGTAATATTTATGAACATTATGATCATTAAAACACATCATCCACCGATATTGGTCGACATTTTTACTTAATTTCTTAAATTTAAACACTTTACTTCAGAGCTCATTTATAACATACCTGTCTCGCTCAAATCCAAAGCTGTTCTGAGCATTGAGCGAGACGCGACTGGATGACTCGGCAGTGGAAATGACGTCACTCAACTATAAAACTTAATACAGCATTTTAAAACAAAAACATACATTTTTCCTAGATTCTGTATAGGATACAAACAGTAAAACGTGACCAGAAACACAAAAATAAAATAGAAATAGATTTTATATATTTCTGGGAGAAAGGAAAAAAGTTTCCTGGAACGATCAAACTCTAAAACACTACACTCTCCCCTCCTAAATTTCAGCAAACTTTAAGGCCGTAGGTGAGATATTTTCCTTTAAAGAGGGATACCCAGACTCTCATATTAATATATATATATACTCATATTTTGAGAGAAAAGACACTTCGTTTATTTATTTTTTATTTCATTTCGTTTTGACATTGAAATGACTGGTTTGTATATTTTTTGGGGGTGAGAGAAGAGTGCACAATTTTCATGTTTGATCATTATTGTGTATTGTTTGTGTGATATTGTAATTAACCTTCTTTTATTTTGTTTATTGTTTTCACTTTATATCAAATTACATTCCAGTTCAAATCTAACTCTTGTCTGTCTGTTGTTTCTCACCACTACCGCTACCTCCTTTTACGAATTTTAACTCTTCTGCTAAATCTATTTGCACCAACAGCAATTAATTTAATAATTAATTACCAGATTCTGTAGACACCTGTTACATAGCTCTTATATTTGCTAAAAGACTAAAATCGGCAATTAGTTCTGTAATAGATGAGACACAATCTGGTTTTATGGGTAAAAGACATATTGTTAATAATATAAGATTAAGATTCTTGATTTATTAGATTATTCAGAATTGATACAGGAGTACAGCTTCATTCTGTTTTTAGATTTCTATAAGGCGTTTGATTCTTTAGAGCACCAGTTTATTATTAAGTCATTACATAGATTTGGTTTTGCAAAGTAATTAAAACCCTTTACAATAATGGAAGCTGTTGGATTAAATTAAAGAATGGCACTTCCCCAATGTTTAGTTTATCTAGAGGAGTCAGACAAGGGTGTCCCATTTCTCCCTATTTATTTCTACTTTGTGTGCAGCTACTCTCAAAGTTTATCTGTGAAAGCGGTATTCAGGGTATCCGTATATAGCAGATTGAGAAGTTATTATTAGCCAATTAGCAGATGACACTCCCTTATTTTTAAGAGATGCTTCCTAAATCCCTATAGTAATTGAAATATAAAACTGTTCTCTAAAGCTTCAGGACTTAATTTAAACATAAATAAATGTGAGTTAATGTCTATTAAAGATTGCACCACACCCTCTTTTTATAAAATTCCAGTTAGATCTAAAGGTACATATTTAGGCATTGTGATCACTAAAAATCAAGATAATAGATAATAGTACCTTGAACTTTGACCGTTATAATAAAAGCCCAAAGAAGATGTAATGCATGGTTGCAGAGAGACTTTATTATTAATCTATTATTGCTCCTTGCTAAATTTTACATTCACCGCTGTAAATTCTCTCTTCAAAATCCTTTACTCATTGTTTTTAGGAGAGAGGTCCAACAGTACATCCAAAATAATTCATCATCCAAGAATCTTAAAGCTCTTAAGACAATAACCTTGTTTCAACCTTTTCATTTATTTCATTAAAGTTTTATGTTCTGTTTTTCTATGTATATAATAGGCCCATGTATAAATGATGGATTTTATTATCATTTAATTGTATGTAACTTCTACATTTTTGCTATGTACTTGTATTTTTGATACCTTGGCATTAAAAATAAATAAAAATATGGTGGATAGAGGACCTGCCCCTCCTGAAGAATACAGAATTTTTAACATATAAAGATAAGAGTGTTTGGAAAATGCTGAGGTGCAATAGGTGATTGTCTACAAAAAAACAAAAATTGTATTATGCTGAAAGTCTCCTCATATCCTGATAGCAATCACAATGTTAAGCGGTCTAACACACATACCATTTCTCAAAATCAGGTACGCCAATATGGTTTATATAAAATATTATTTATTGAACAATAATAGTTAATTATACAAGAATACAAAGTTTGTAGAATAGCAAGGCAAGTTTATTTACATAGCACATTTCATACACTATGGCAATTCAAAGTGCTTTACGTAGAGAGGAATAAAAATAATCACAAAATAAAAGCAAGGAAAATTCAAACAGTTATTCAAAAGCTTTACATAGAAAGGAATTATAATAATCACACTATAGCAATTCATAGCGATTTGCATAGAAAATAGACACAAAATAAAAGCAGGGGAAATTAAAACCGTTATAAAAGGAATTAAAAAAGATAAGTGATACCGTTATACAATGAATTAGAGTAAAATGAATTAAAATAGTAAATAAACTTCTCATCTGGCAAAACACCGGTGTATCTTATTTTGACTCTGAGATTTCCACATGACGGTCACTATTCTTCTGTGGATTTTCATATACCGTGGATTATCTGAGCCCACCAGATTAGTAATCTGTACCAATCAGCAGATATGCTTGGTGTTAAAGATATAGCCTTCAAAAATAGTACACTAGTGTTCTCTCTTCTTGACAGACACAGATCTGGCTTCAATGGCAGGAGAGATCAATATATCAAAGGAACTACAGAAATGATCAGACAGTGCTACATCCTTAATAACAATCGATGAAATGTTTAGACCCTTATACTGACAAGTAAATCTAGAGTGTGTCCACGATTGTGATGGTGAGGGGACCAGAGTCGGCAGCAAGCAGAATGTCGTTGGTGATTTTGAGGAGGGCAGTTTCGGTGCTGTGTTTAGAGCGGATGCCAGATTGGAATGGTTCATATAGATTATTGGAGTTGAGGTGTGTTTGAAGTTGAGTAGCAACAGCGCATTCCAGGATTTTGGACAGAAATGGGAGGTTTGAGATGGGATGGTAACTGTTGGGAATGTCTGGGTCCAAACCAGGTTTTTTCAATATGGGGGT
This sequence comes from Abramis brama, assembly GCF_963993115.1. Classification (NCBI taxonomy): domain Eukaryota; kingdom Metazoa; phylum Chordata; class Actinopteri; order Cypriniformes; family Leuciscidae; genus Abramis; species Abramis brama. The sequence goes on from NC_139978.1 coordinate 13,272,398, forward strand.
GATGGCAGCAAGCTTGAGAGGTGAGGGGACAATACCAGAGGCCAGAGAGGAGTTGATTATGTTGGTGATGAGGGGGGAAAGTGAGGGGAGGCAAACCTTGGTAAGAAATGTGGGGATAGGATCAAGCGGAGAGGTTGAGGGCTTCATGCTGGAGATTATGGTAGATGCATCTGTTTCAGTGATTGGAGTGAATGAAAAGAGAGAGTGGGATGGAGGGGAGGGTGGTGGAGGTCCAGGGGTTGGGAAGGGGGTGCTATGGGCTAGTTGAATATGGATGTTGTCGATCTTGGTTTTGAAGAAGGAAAGAAACAAATCACACTTAGAGGTGGTGAAGGAGTTGGAGATTGTGTCCATGGGTTTCAGAAGTTTGTTGATTGTGGAGAAGAGGGTCTTGGGACTGTTGGAGCCGGATTGGATGACAGAGGAGTAGTGGGTGGAGCGGGCAGAGCTGAGGGCGTCTTTGTATTGTTGTCTGTGAAGTTTGTAGGCTTCCAGGTGGACAGTAAGACCGGGTTTATTGGTGAGTCGTTCCAGTTGTCGGCATTTGGCTTTGAGGAGGCAGAGTTGGTTAGTGTACCAAGGGGCGGAGTAGGGCTGCACGATAATGGCTAAAATGATAATCACGATTATTTTGCTCAAAATTATAATCGCGATAATTAATCACGATTATTCTCATTTGAGAAACTACAGAGAAAGAGAAGAGACAGTTAACGGTTTTGCACGAGTATTTGCGCAAAATCCGAGCAGATTTGGTTTACACGAACTTCCCCAGCAAAGTGAGTAAACATAATAACATGCCAAATTGGCCAGTGATTTGACAGCGATACCCGCCAAAGTTAATTTTTAGCCGCATTTGGCGGGTGTTAATTTCAAACCATCAGACTTCATTTAACCAACTACAACTTCCTCAGACAGCAAGTCAATACAAATGGCATGTTTTAACGTTAGATGAGCGCTTTGTGATGCGTCTTCACATTAGATCTTCTAAGCGACACATTTCGGTTGAAAATGAGACAAAGTACAGATCCAGATCGCTCAGCAAATTCGTACCGCAAAGAAAAATACTCTACTTGTTGATACGCACTGAAAACGGGCAGTGGCTGTCGTTTTCAACTGATTCACGACACATCATGAAAACTGGTAAAAACTAAAACTTCAAAAAATAGAATAGTGAAACTCATTTAGAAACAGATTTAGTCACACAAACAGCACAAGTGGCTTGTGAAGAAACAGACTGGCTGTATAACAATTTCATGGCAACAGAATATCGCTGTGGAGATCAGTGCTTTTTCCGCAGTGTAGAGCGCGCGCGCAGGGTTGCCAGATTGCACCGACTAAGTAAAACACGGGGAATAAAATGTAAGAGAAAAGCTCTGTTTGGGTAATTTGGGAGATTTAAGCTATTCAGATCTGGCAACCACAAACATCAATGCTAGTGGGGACTTGTTTACAATGCAAGATAATGCAAATATCTAATAAAAAAGCGTTTTCAGGATAAAAAACGAGCGGGCAAATATCGCAACGATTTTTAAAAATTAATCGAGAGAGGCAGATATCGTTATCGCAATTAAAATACGATTAATCGTGCAGCCCTAGGGCGGAGTGTGTGAAGGAGACAGATTTGGTTATAAGGGGGGCGATGGTATTGAGACAGGATGAGAGTACATCATTGTAGGCGTTGACAAGGACAATTGGGGACGTGTTTAGGTCAATGGTGGTTGTCAATATGGAGGAGAAAGATGTGGTGTCAAAGGATTTGAGGTTCCTGAATGTTATTGTGCGTTTTTGCTTGGTGGGTGGAGATGGGATGTCGATGTCAATGATAATAGCCAGGTGGTCGGAAATGATGAGGTTAGTTTGGGTTACATTGTTAATGGTGGTACCAGATGAACAAACCAGGTCAAGTGTGTGTCCTTTTTTGTGGGTGGAGAAATCAATATGTTGACTGATATTGAAAAAGTGTAGGATGTCCAGGAAAATCGGTGGTTGTTTTGGAGTCTGTGGAGTCAATGTGGAAGTTGAAGTCACTCACACAGAAGAATGGATGGTGATATGGCACAGAGTTGGGATAGAAACTCGGATAGATCAGAGAGGAATGCAGGGTTTGTTTTGGGGGGGGGCGGTAGATAGTTGCAATGACCAGGGGTTTGACGTGTAATAGGCACCAGATTAGTTGGGTTTGCTGTACGGCTATTGAAGGCCTTAGACTTTCTATCACGTAATAGAACAGCAATAGAGATACAATAATACAGGCACACTGGGTTCCTGCTTGTTTTGTAAACATTTGAAAAAGTTACTGTTATCAGAGCGGGGACCCGACACATATCACTGAGAGCTGGTATCAGTTGCTTTTGGTTCACCTCGAGCAGATGGGGGAGGGTGTGGGTCCTGGCGTTGTGGCAGAGGCCGAACAGCTCTCACAGGAGGAGGGCGAGGGCGAGCTGGGCCCGCAGGCTGTGGTGTTTGCGGGGCCTGATGTTTTTTGGTTGATATCTGAGGGCTTGTAGCAAAAGAGTGGGATAGTTTGGTTCCAGCATACACCAGTTCTTCCATTTTCTCTGAGAAGCACAGAAGTGGAGATGCTGGAGAGAGATAATGTGTCTGGTGTTATCGGAGGCTGTGATATGTTGTCCTGGTTTTCCTGGCTGTTTTCCAGGAAGTCGTCCTTGGGTGCTGAATAGCAAACAGACAAGCCAACAATTCTGGGAGGAATTCCGACATGACATGCAGCTCTGACATTCCTCTTCATGTCTTATTCTGTGACCTGAAACAAACAAACAAAAAAGGTTACAGTCATAGATCACAATTAGAAGAAAACATTGAACAAATGAAAAGTGAATATAATCTTCAAAATCATTTGTAGCTGATCTTAGGCTCATTACCTTAAACCATTCATGTCGAAGGATTTTCCTCAAATAAATCCGTTGTCTTGGGCTTTCCTTCAGGAGGGATCGAATCAGGAGGCAGCATTCTGTGCAGAACGATAGAAGTGAGTCAGATTATTACCTTAAACTTTACAAACCTGCTGTCTTTGTATTAAGCTGTAAAGATTCGACTATCCTATAAAGTACGGTCAGAAAAAAAATCAGAAAAAAATGCTTGTATTATCCAATACAGTATCTATCTTTTATACAGGCACTTGGCTCAGGTGTTACTTTTTCGTAATTTCTTTGTTTTGTATGATTTAAATTACAGTTGGTCTTCTTTGTTGTGCTGAATGCCATCTTACCGTTTGACAAGCCAGGATCAGACCAAGTGTCTTCATCAATCATTTGCCTGTCTCTTGGTTCTGGAAAGCGTCCACACACCAACAGGAATAAGAGCACTCCCAGAGACCACACAGTAGCTGGTCTCCCGTGGTACTTGCCCTCTGTGAAGTACTCAGGTGGGCAGTAGAGTCGAGTGCCTGCAGAAAAAAGATTTGTCTGATGGGTAAGTACCATAGCATGAAATACCATAGCATGTGGTCAAAACACCTGGTGTTTTTAATTTAAAAAAATGCTGCCTCAAATGTGAGATATGGTTTATATGATACCAATTGAACTAGTCACTAGAACTTAAGTCCCAAACTACAGGTTTGATTCATAATTCATACCACTGAATCTTTCATAGCCAGATTCCTGCAGGAGATCCCCGCACCCGAAGTCAATCAGTTTGACCTCAAGCGTTTCTGTGTTGATCAGCAGGTTCTCCAGCTTAACATCACGGTGAAACACTCCACGGCGACAGCACATATGAGCAGCCATCGTTGCCTGCTCCATAATAAAGCGCGCTGTGTCCTCATTTAGGATGCCTTTGTGACGTTTCCAAAAATGCCGCAGATCTTCACAGGGTGAGGGACGCTCCAAGACCATGATATATCGGTCAGGCTGGTCCTGCCAGTCCAGCAGCTCAATGATCTCTGAAACTTTGGGGCCCCTATTAGCAAGGATTAATAGGCCGACCTCTAATGGCAATTTTCCGGGATGACCAGGCTGGAAGAAAGATCATTGTTATATGAAGGGGTTGTCATTATGTTTACATATTTTAATTTGAAAACAACATAGTGAGTGTAGCCTACTTACAATGTAGATGTACTTCATGTTCTGCGGCTTTCTGGCAATTTTCACTGCCACCTGATCAACCAAAAAAAAACGTTGTTACATTTCTAACATGTCAAATGCAGTAAATAGTGGAAAAATACACACAAAAAAACTTGAAATGGATATAGTGAGACAACATAATTTGTTGGCTAAATATTGTAAGAGAATGACGATACCTCAAGGCCATCCTCCAAGCGTTTCCCTTCATAAACAGAGCCGAATGATCCCCGACCGAGCATTCTGCCCATTTCATACCGGCTCAAAATGTTGTCTGCAAAAAGATGATTCATTTTAGTTGCATGGAAAGCAGTGAGTTTAATGCTTGAGGTCATGGCCGTAAACTCACCCTCAGTTGTCTCGTCCACTCTGTTGTTGTGACCTGGTGCTGGACTGACTGGACTGGGATGGACTGGAGCTGGAGGGGTTTGAACCTGCTGATCCTCAAGACCACCGGATAGAGCTTCCTGAAGACCATGATCCTCTGCAGCACGGGCACTGGACTGTTGACAATTTTGATCTAAAAGCAAGGAATATCAAACAAAAGCATGTTTAAAAGCAATCAAAAAAAAATTTGTCAAGTCACCTTCAATTATATAGCGCTTTTAACAATGTAGATTGTTTCAAAGCAGCTTTACAGTAATAATAGGAAACTAGATTAAAAAGTTCGTCAAGACAAACTTTAAGTTGGCTTGAGAAAATTTGGACCAGAAAGTTTGAAGAAGTTTAAAGTAGTTTGAAGTTTAAATTAGTTTGAAGTTTAAATTAGTTTGAAGTTTAAAGTAGTTTAAAGTTTGAAGTAGTTTAAAGTTAAAAAGTTGCTAGGGTGTTTCTGGTGGGTTGCTAAAGTGTCCTGGGTGGTTGCTAGGGTATTCTGGGTGGTTGCTAGGGTGTTCTGGGTGGTTGCTAGGTATGTTCTTGGTGGTTGCTATGGTGTTGCTAGCATTTACACATTGTCAACTGGTCATTGGATTTACCCTCAGCGTGTCTCTCACTATTGGTTGCAGTGGTCTGATCCTCCACTTTCTGACCCTGACCTGAGCCACTGCTGTGAAGAGAGAGATGCTCTCCAGAACTCCGGTGAAGAGTGAGCAGATCTACAGAACTACTCTTCTTCCTCTGACTCTCCTGACTATCACTTTCCTCACTAATAGGCTGATGATACACATAGAGCACATAGACAAGAGATTTGACCTTGATTTCTTCCCATATCAGAATAAACAAAGAATATTTAAAACAAATGCACAAAAAGGTGTCAAAATCTTCCAAGTATTAATATATATTTAAATTCATTTGTAGCTTATTAGGGCCAATACCTCAAACCAATTCCGGAAAAGTGCTGGACTGGGATGGACTGGAGCTGGAGGGGTTTGAACCTGCTGATCCTCAAAACCACCGGATAGAGCTTCCTGAAGACCATGATCCTCTGCAGCATGGGCACTGGACTGTAGACAATTTTGATCTAAAAGCAAGGAATATCAAACAAAAGCATGTTTAAAAGCAATCAAAAAATAATTAGTCAAGTCACCTTCATTTATATAGCGCTTTTAACAATGTAGATTGTTTCAAAGCAGCTTTACAGTGATAATAGGAAATTAAAGTAGCAGAGATTGTTTTGGCTTTATAGCAGCTCTAGAATAAATCTAATGTCCAGCTAAAGTTAGTTTTGATTGCTTCACTTCCGTCGCAACGATCATTAGTTATTAACTTAGGGGCCACTAAGACAACACCGTTTTAACAGAAAACTCTTAAGTTCTCTCTGCGCAAACTTTAAAAACGCGAACCTGTGAGAACGCTGATGGCGTGCACATGCGTATTACGAGTTTAGTCTGTAGGTATGCGCGTTTGAATATATATGTGCGCAGGCGTGTAGTCCTTCTTTACAAACCAACCCTCAACAAACTACTTGTCTGGCCTTAAAATGTATGATACAAAATAAATTAATAAAGTTAATCAATTAAATACATAAATTATTAAATTCAATAAATTAATAAATTATTAATCACATTAAATTGTATTAAATTAATTAATGAAACACTGCATAGTCATATTATGGTGATTCTTCAGATACTACATGAATTCTTAAAAGAAAAAAGTTCTGTTTAAATATTTAAGACATGTCCTGGAAAAAATCATAACTTTGATCGAATTGATTTTGATATAGGTGTGAATTTGTAACATATGGTAATTAATGGCACTTCATCCAAGGGAACAGAAAAATTCCCTTAATTAATTAAGTTCCCATGAATGACACGTTTCCATTAATGGATACTCGTATATCTAGCTGAAAATGATGTAGACTTTATGATACAGAGCACTAATAAACAGAGCATTTACACATTGTCAACTGGTCATTGGATTTACCCTCAGCGTGTCTCTCACTATTGGTTGCAGTGGTCTGATCCTCCACTTTCTGACCCTGACCTGAGCCACTGCTGTGAAGAGAGAGATGCTCTCCAGAACTCCGGTGAAGAGTGAGCAGATCTACAGAACTACTCTTCTTCCTCTGACTCTCCTGACTATCACTTTCCTCACTAATAGGCTGATGATACACATAGAGCACATAGAAGAGATTTGAACCTGATTTCTTCCCATATCACAATAAACAAAGAACATTTAAAACAAATGCACAAAAAGGTGTAAAAATCTTCCAAATATGAAAATATATTCAAATTCATTTGTAGCTTATTAGGGCCAATACCTCAAACCAATTCCGGAAAAGTGCTGGACTGGGATGGACTGGAGCTGGAGGGGTTTGAACCTGCTGATCTGCAGGAGGAAGAACTTCAAAAATTATATTTTGATATAATATGGTGTGGTCAAATATGGTAATTAATGACACTCCAGTGATATTCTCCAATGGTCATTCGTTTTACCCTCAGACGTATCCATCCTCCTCCTCTTTCTCATTGGCATCTCATTTTCAGCGCTCTGATGGGAGTCGTACACCTGAGCGCTAGAAGTTCTCAGCTGTCTCTTCAGTGGGCGTCCATCATCTGGGCTCTGCTCCCTGTGAGCCGGACCTGTGGGCACAGAAACATGTGAGCCCGGCATCCTCCTTCAAACTGCAATAAAAAACAATACAAATACAATACAAAATACAATACAATGCTCCTCAGAAATACCCCCTCCCAAAAAAATTATTAAATAATTAAATAAAACTCCAAACTCCCTCAAAAATAAGAAAAGAACAATCAAATGAAAGAGCCCTCAGAAATAATATGAAGTTTTAAAAAAGATACAACGATGTAACGTTAGGGGATAACGTTATATTATCCGATCTCCTTGTAGAATAAAGGTCTCCTCCGTCTGAAATCCTCCGAACAGCTTCAAAATCTCAAGATCAGCACAGAAAATATCAGCAAAAGTCTCTGAATCCGCCTGGTCTCTCAACCAACAGATCTAGCGATCAAAGTGTTGATATTTGCAGTCAGAATTCATAACACGCGTCCCCGTCGCCATAGCAAATAAAATTCGAATCACGCACGCACGCGCACCCGAACAAACCGAATCTTTTCATGCAGGACTGAATGTTATTATTAAATAACCATTTAACAAGTGATATTATGATGTATAATTACTGCTTAGCTACAAAATGGAAGTTTAAAATTCAACCATTAAAGCATGAAATAAGGTACTATGAATCAGTGAATTTGAGTTTGATGTGGCTATATTATCAGTAATAAAATAATCATTAAAAAATGTAATCGTTAAAAAAAAAAAAAAGTATCAGACGTTTATGTAAATTCGATTCAGAGATGAATACTAATGTTGTCCACCAGAGGGAGCCACAGGATAGCAAATCCTTTAAGATCAAAGTTAATAATAAAGTTATAACGCTAACTTTGTTTTAAATGGTTGATATAAAAACTTTTAGATTGTTCGATTTATTCAGATATACAGAAAAAGAAATGTACATATAATGAACATGTAATATAGTGTCTAATGTAATTGTCTAATGAGTTTATTGAATGACTTTTATGAGGTAAATGTAACATTGCTCTCAAGCTTTCTTAGTTTGAGTGATTACATGAGACATGATTAGTTTATTCATGATAGTTTATTTAGAAATTAGTAAAAAGGAAAAAAAGGTATTCAGCCAATAACCACTTGAACTGAGGAGCTACAACACGCGACATTAAAAAACGTCAAAATGGTATTTGTTTAAATTTGATAATAATATTGAAACAATTTGAAATCTGAAACTTTATAACAAAGCACAAAAGCAAATTGCGATTTATTGGATAGAAGGTGCACTAGGGGAGAGCAGGGCACAAAGTAACGCTTTTTGACTTTCTCAGTTTGTGTAAATCTACTTACAGTAGGGTTCAGAGTATTTATTTATTTTCCACATTAATTTCACACATTTCTAGTACAATTATGTGGCTTTGTTTTTTTAATACAGTATACACTTTTTTCTGGAAGTGACATGTGACAACATGCCTAACATGTGAGGGGTTCATAGTAACATGACCATATGACAGCTTAAAATGCTATCTGATCTAATCAAACAAACATACAAGACAAACTAAAATATTTTCTCAATAAAATACAATTATTAACTTTTTCATATAAAATAATGCCATTTTTAATAATTAAATATAAACTCATTTTTGAGTTTTGACTACGAACACAGGAAAACACAGCTAAAGAACATACTTCAAAACAAATGAATAATTAGTCATTTCTGAGCATTGACTCTGTCTTTATTCGCCTTTTTCTCATGTTTTCTCAATAGAATTCAAAAAAGTATAGAATAGAATAGCATATTTCTAATAGGGGCACATTGAAACGCAGTGTGACAACATGCCCCACCTGCACAACTGGGATTTAAACCCTGCTAGTGTCTTCTGCTAGTTAGCGAAGCATTAAAGAACTATATCAACCGTTAAATATCATATTGGAGATTAAAATAATATCAGATTTGTCTAATTTTAAATAAACACAAAAAATAGAGATTAAAAATTAACTTAAGAAAGAAATTTACTTTTGCTATGGTTTAATAAATGTCTATGGATATCTTCAAAAACGAACTTTGGCCAATTTTTTCTCTATAAAGTGTTGATATGGCAACTAGTGTAGATCATTCTGGTGAATGATCGTGTTTGCGTACTGTATGGACACTACAAGACACCGTACCTGAGGAAGTGCGCATGCGCATTAGTTAATTGCCCGTCCTGTCTGTGTGCACATCTCCCGCCAAGTTGTGAGTGTAAGTTCATTATACTCAACAGAGATTTATGTTATAAACACGTTTGGCTTGGATTAAAATCACGGACTCATTTCTACAACTAGTAAATACACCAAGTTTCGTCATGCTAGCATGTGTGGAAGTATTTTAAATCAGTGTGTTACAACTAGCCCCGTGTTACCTTGTGCCCCGCTCTCCACTACAATGTTCTGCTCGTTCATCAACTAAAAATGACTGACTTAAAGAATTGATATTCCTTCATAAAAATAAGAAGCGAATTGAATCTCTAAATATTGACGGGACAGTGACTAATAACCCTCAAGAAATTGTAAATTTCTGTGCTGATTTTTACTGTAATCTTTAACCATCAAAATTATTCTGAAGAGGCAGTTTGTACTTTTCTAGAATCTGTTAAAAATTGCAAGACTATTTCGGGTAATGATAGAAACCTCTGCTATAGTGAAATTACTTTATTAGAAGTTAATAACTCAATTATAGAACTTAAAACAATAAATCACCCGGAACTGACGGGCTTATCGCAGAGTTCTACAAACTCTGTTTATCACCTTTTTTTAACTTAAGGTCTCACTGAAGGTTTAATTACTTTAATCCCGCAACAACTGGCGTCCTGTAGGCTATTTGTAATTGTATAATCATTGCTCAACAATGATTATAAAATTTTAGTGCTTATATTTGCTAAAAGACTAAAATCGGCAGTGACTTCTGTAATAAATGCAACACAATCTGGTTTTATGAAAGACATATTGTTAATAATATAAGATTGGTTCTTGATTTATTCGATTATTCAGAATTGATACAGGAGTACAGCTTCATTCTTTTTTTTGATTTCTATAAGGCATTTGATTCTTTAGAGCTGAAAGCCAAAGACACAACGTAGTTCCACAGAAAGTTTTTTTATTACTCCACTCACTCTATTTCCGAGCAAAAACCAGAGAAGAACAACAAGTCTCGCCGACTCTCGCGATAATACATTCCCTCGCACATGAAGTTAACAATCTCCCTCTCTTCTTTAAATAAAAAAACGAATGAACGGGTGACTTTGACATATGAAACATTGTCACCAAATACAAATGATTTTCAGAACACAGTAACATTTAAGTGAGCTTGAGTATTTAAACAAAAAAAACTGTACCAAGATAAATGCTCAATGGTCCAGATATTACAGTTTCCGTACACCCTCATACAGCGCTTTAAGAAGCATAAGTGAGGAAGCACCTTTCTTTGTCAAACAGTCAGCAAGTTGTGACTTGGCTTCTGACCAACGCACTTCTTTTATTTTGTTAGCATGTAGGAGCTCTTTGACACCGCTTATTTCTAATCTTAGTCTCTTCTCTGTGACCTGTTTTGTAGACTTAAGAGCGTCAAACATAACATCTGGTCTTGTCTGTTTAGCAACCCACAGAATCTGTCCTATTTTGGACCTGAGTTGTTCCCTTTCTTTCTCGTTTAGTGGAGCCTCTCTCTGTACAGCACGTGCTGCTTGTAAGTGAACTTGTTGTAGGTTTTCAATGTAACTGTGCTGATGCACCTGCACTACACCACCCACAGTAGCAATGTCCATCCCCACGTATGAAAAACTGTCATGCTCTTCACGACCCACGTGAAATGCAGATTTAAGTACAGGGATGACATTAGTTACAAAGTGCTCTGAACCTGCCCAAAAAAAATCATCCACATGGCATGCCAGTACTCCTGTCACCTCAGACTGCTCATTCTGCCAATAAAACACTGCAGGATCAACCCGTGACATTTTACCACCACTGTTCAGCATGAGTTCTTTGACCTTGTTGTACCAGTAGAGGGAAGCGTCTGCAAGTCCATACACACATTTCTTTAGTTTCCACAATGCATTGTCCACGCCTGCTTCTGGTGGAGGACGAATGTAAATGTCTCTTGAAAGTTCCATTCCCTGCAAAAAGGCAGACTTAATATCCATAGAATTTACTTTCCATTTGTTTTGACAAATAACAGTTAACAGCAGCCTGAGTGACTCTGATGCACATGTGGGAGAATCTTTTTGTAATTCATGAATATTGACTTCTTCAAAACCTCTCGCCACAATGCGAGCTTTGGGAACAATACCATTAGAAGTTTCCTTCAACGTACAGACCCATCTAGTAGAAATACATTTTTGACCCTTGTCTGTGACCTCTTCGTAAACATTATTATTTTGCCAGTTTTCAATCTCTTGCTGTTTAGCAGCATCAAAAGAGATGTCTTTGGTAATGAGTACATCAGCATCGGTGTTTTCACATTCAGTGAGAAGATCATCAACATGTGACATGTCTAAAGCTTCCTTTTGACCCTTGCTACCATTTGGTTCAAGATACTGCACATTGTACCAGTTTTTATATTGCCCTTTTGCTTTTCCTGCTCTGCCTAAAACTCTGGCAGTGTGCTTAGTACCATCATCTCTGTTTGTAAATGTCACTGTCTGACCTGTTCTCAGTTTGACACCAGTGCAACCCACTGTATTAGTAGCATCACTCTCTGTCTCATTAGTTTGTCTCACGTCTTCTCTATCATCTGATTCTGTGTTTTCAGGGATTTGCACGTCTCCATTAACACTCATTTCATCATCTGAATTCTCTGACATATCCGTGTGTGTTACGTTTTCATTTTCTTTACTATTTTCAGGAATATCAGGTAGTACAGGTTTATCCTCATCCTGTGCATTGACTTTATTCAGCCTGGACTGGTGTACTCTGTACACTGTGTACACTCTGTCTCCTGTCTCATACTTTTCATCTGTAGGCCTGAGCTGCTTTCGTAAAGCTCTTCTTATTCTTTCTGAGCATTCCACCTCTGTGAATGCTCTTCTGGAAGCATGCAATGCTGCTAGGTGCTGTCCTACTCTAGTACTCATAGAAGTGCTCTCTAGAGCAGGCAGTTTATCAACCAAAACGGAGGGAAGATTAGGACTGTGACCAAACACAAGCTGGTGTGGACTATAACCATGCACATTGATCATACTGTTTTTGGCCATTAGAGCCCAGTCTAGAGCAGTCTGCCAACCACACCCGTTTTCCCTTTTCACCTTCAGGAGGATCTCAGTCAGTGTCATGTTGTGTCTCTCCAGCAGCCCGTTGCTCCAAGGACTGTATCCCGCTGTAGTCTTTATCTCAGTGTTGAATTTTTCTGCCATCTCTCTTATCTCCTCATTGTTGAACTCGCCACCGTTGTCCGTGTATATTCGTTTGGGGGCACCATGAACACTTATCCACGAGTGAATGAAGGAGTTGACGATCTCCGAGACTTTCTTTGTTCTCACAATGTTTCCAGCGCTGAAGCGTGTGAAGTGGTCGATGATGTGGAGGTACCATACGCCAGGTTCCAGCTCATGTAGATCCATTGCCACCGTCTCATTGTACTCTGAGGCTAAAGGCAAACCAACAGCAGGCCTGGGCTTGGTCCTGCTATATCTTTGACATACCTCACAGTCACGGATGATCTCTTGCAGAATAACTGGACAGTCTTTGTCAGTATTTCCAGAGCTGAGGATGAGCCTCTGCAGCCGGTCTGCGGAGGCGTGGCCAAACTGCTTGTGGAGCTTCAGGAGAACTTTACGCTTCTCTTTTGTAGACATCTCTGCTGTGACGACAAGGATTTCACTTTCATTGGTGTCCGCTTCAGTATTACCATCTCTAATGTCAACACAATAGTGTCCCGAACTAGTGAGCTCAAGAGGCACTGGTTGCTTGAACATGACAACTCTGTCATTCTCCATGTCTAAAACAGTTCCTGCTCTTTTTATAGACATTTTGCTCAGCAGTAAAGGAATATCAACAGGAACAACCTCCGTTTCAATGTGACATTTTGTTAGTCCGATCTTAGCGGGAAGCTTCACCTTTCTGTTGGAGTGTACCACCTGACCGTCACCAAATCTGAAAGGTCTGCTGCTTGAAGATTCTGTTTGCAGCAGTTTGTTTATTTGACTTTGGCTCAGGTCTTTCATGTAACTATCCAGCCACTTCTCACCACAAACAGTACGTGTGCATGCAGTGTCAATGATAGCTGATCCCAGTGATTCAGTTAGGAAGATCTCAGAGTCCATCATGACTTTTGTAAACAGTGTAATGTTACACTCTTCCACATTTTCATCTTCTGCTAGCTTTACTTCATTTCTCCGATGAGGACAGTCTTTGGCCCAATGGTACGTGCTCTGACAAATGACGCAGTTTGTTCTCTTACCATATTTGTCGAGTGGGTTTGTACCTTGCTGTGGCTGCCGCTGTCTGCTCTGTGACGGGCCGTTGTTCCGTCTGAATTTGTCCGGTGGCCTCTGCTCCGTGAAAAACGCCGCACCTTGAGTCTCGCTGCCGCCGCTTGCTCCACTGGTTTTTCCTCCGAAAATCCGCTTCACCGCTGACTTCATGGATGCGAATGTCAAATCCGTGCACGCTGTAAGTGCTAGCTGCCTACTCTTCTCCTCGAGACAAGCCGTGTCCAGGAGTTTAAACGCTAACACAGCGTCAGGCAAGGGTCATGTTGTACTTCTTCATGCGGTTGTATCTCTGCTCAAAGTCTATGATGTAGTCCGTCATGGGCACCGCACTGTCTTTGGAAATCGAGTCGAAATGAGAGTATGCTTCATAAGCGCGGTCTTTTTCTTCTCTCAAGAATACCGCGTCCAGCTTAGCTAGCAAGGTTTCCATACCGTCATCTTTGTTTAGATCGTTCGCGGGTATTTCCAAAGCGGTCTCTCTGGCTCGCCCCTCGAGCCCCAGCACCACCGCGAGTGCCTGCTTCTTCTTGTCTAAGTCCGTAACAAGTCTCCAAATTCTAACTTCATTTTTCCAGCACTCGTATGGTCGGGCTTCGTCAAGCTTAGGCGGTACTCTGTAGTTGGAAACCATCCTCTGCTACCATTGAAAATAGCCAAAGACACAACGTAGTTCCACAGAAAGTTTTTTATTACTCCACTCACTCTATTTCCGAGCAAAAACCAGAGAAGAACAACAAGTCTCGCCGACTCTCGCGATAATACATTCTCGTAGACTCGCGATAATACATTCCCTCGCACATGAAGTTAACAAGAGCACCAGTTTATTATTAAGTCATTGCATAGATTTGGTTTTGGAGATATGTTTTGCAAAGTAATTAAAACCCTTTACAATAATGGAAGCTGTTGGATTAAATTAAAGAATGGCACTTCCCCAAGGTTAAGTTTATCTAGAGGAGTCAGACAAGGGTGTCCCATTTCTCCCTATATTTCTACTTTGTGTGCAGCTACTCTCAACGTTTATCTGTGAAAGCGGTATTCAGGGTATCCGTATATAGCAGATCGAGAAGTTATTATTAGCCAATTAGCAGATGACACTCCCTTATTTTTAAGAGATGCTTCCCAAATCCCTACAGTAATTGATTATATAAAACTGTGTGAGTTAATGTCTATTAAAGATTGCATCGCATCCTCTTTTTATAATATTCCAGTTAGATCTGAAGTTACATATTTACTGTAGGCATCGTGATCACTAAAAATCAAGATAAAAGTATACCTTGAACTTGATAATAAAAAGCCCAAAGAAGATTTAATGCATGGTTGCAGAGAGACTTGACCTTGAGAGGAAGAGCACTGTCGATAAAACCCGATCAAATTTTATTGGGAAAAACAAAATATCTTTAGAAGTCTGTAATAATGAATACATACAAGGATGGTGGGTTGAATTTTCTTGATTTCTCATCTCTGAACAACACTTTCAAAATTAATTGGATTAGACAGTTTTTGTGTAATCCAAATTCAATTTGGAATTGTATCCCTAATTACTTCTTTTCCAAATTAGGTGATCTCCCTGTCCTATTGATCTGCAATTATAATATTGCTAGAATATTATACAACTTATATAAGTTCTTACAACTTATATAAGTTCCATAAGCAAGCATTACTCGCGTGGTCTTTCATTTTTGAGCACAACTTTCCCCCTCACTGGTACTTTATCATTTAATTGTATGTAACTGCTACATTTTACATATTGTACTTGTACTTGTATTATGTACTTGTATTTTTGATACCTTGGCATTAAAAATAAATAAAAATATGGTGGATAGAGGACCTGCCCCTCCTGAAGAATACAGCATGTTTAACATATAAAGATAAGAGTGTTTGGAAAATGCTGAGGTGATTGTCTACAAAAAAACAAAAATTGTATTATGCTGGTTGAAAGTCTCCTCATATCCTGATAGCAATCACAATGTTAAGCGGTCTAACACACATACCATTTCTCAAAATCAGGTACGCCAATATGGTTTATATAAAATATTATTTATTGAACAATAATAGTTAATTATACAAGAATACAAAGTTTGTAGAATAGCAAGGCAAGGCAAGTTTATTTACATAGCACATTTCATACACTATGGCAATTCAAAGTGCTTTACATAGAGAGGAATAAAAATAATCACAAAATAAAAGCAAGGAAAATTCAAACAGTTATTCAAAAGCTTTACATAGAAAATAATTATAATAATCACACTATAGCAATTCATAGCGATTTTTTGCATAGAAAATAGACACAAAATAAAAGCAGGGGACATTAAAACAGTTATAAAAGGAATTTAAAAAGATAAGTGATACCATTATACAATGAATTAGAGTAAAATGAATTAAAATAGTAAATAAACTTCTCATCTGGCAAAACACCGTTGTATCTTATTTTGACTCTGAGATTTCCCCATGACGGTCAGTATTCTTCTGTGGATTTTCATATACCGTGGATTATCTGAGCCCACCAGATTAGTAATCTGTACCAATCAGCAGATATGCTTGGTGTTAAAGATATAGCCTTCAAAAATAGTACACTAGTGTTCTCTCTTCTTGACAGACACAGATCTGGCTTCAATGGCAGGAGAGATCAATATATCAAAGGAACTACAGAAATGATCAGGCAGTGCTACATCCTTAATAACAATCGATGAAATGTTTAGACCCTTATACTGACAAGTAAATCTAGAGTGTGTCCACGATTGTGATGGTGAGGGGACCAGAGTCGGCAGCAAGCAGAATGTCGTTGGTGATTTTGAGGAGGGCAGTTTCGGTGCTGTGTTTAGAGCGGATGCCAGATTGGAATGGTTCATATAGATTATTGGAGTTGAGGTGTGTTTGAAGTTGAGTAGCAACAGCGCGTTCCAGGATTTTGGACAGAAATTGGAGGTTTGAGATGGGATGGTAACTGTTGGGAATGTCTGGGTCCAAACCAGGTTTTTTCAATATGGGGGTGATGGCAGCAACCTTGAGAGGTGAGGGGACAATACCAGAGGCCAGAGAGGAGTTGATTATGTTGGTGATGAGGGGGGAAAGTGAGGGGAGGCAAACCTTGGTAAGAAATGTGGGGATAGGATCAAGCGGAGAGGTTGAGGGCTTCATGCTGGAGATTATGGTAGATACATCTGTTTCAGTGATTGGAGTGAATGAAGAGAGAGAGTGGGATGGAGGGGAGGGTGGTGGAGGTCCAGGGGTTGGGAAGGGGGTGCTATGGGCTAGTTGAATATGGATGTTGTCGATCTTGGTTTTGAAGAAGGAAAGAAACAAATCACACTTAGAGGTGGTGAAGGAGTTGGAGATTGTGTCCATGGGTTTCAAAAGTTTGTTGATTGTGGAGAAGAGGGTCTTGGGACTGTTGGAGCCGGATTGGATGACAGAGGAGTAGTGGGTGGAGCGGGCAGAGTTGAGGGCGTCTTTGTATTGTTGTCTGTGAAGTTTGTAGGCTTCTAGGTGGACAGTAAGACCGGGTTTATTGGTGAGTCGTTCCAGTTGTCGGCATTTGGCTTTGAGGAGGCGGAGTTGGTTAGTGTACCAAGGGGCGGAGTAGGGCTGCACGATAATGGCTAAAATGATAATCACGATTATTTTGCTCAAAATTATAATCGCGATAATTAATCACGATTATTCTCATTTGAGAAACTACAGAGAAAGAGAAGAGACAGTTAACAGTTTTGCACGAGTATTTGCGCAAAATCCGAGCAGATTTGGTTTACACGAATTTCCCCAGCAAAGTGAGTAAACATAATAACATGCCAAATTGGCCAGTGATTTGACAGCGATACCCGCCAAAGTTCATTTTTTAGCCGCATTTGGCGGGTGTTAATTTCAAACCATCAGACTTCATTTAACCAACTACAACTTCCTCAGACAGCAAGTCAATACAAATGGCATGTTTTAACGTTAGATGAGCGCTTTGTGATGCGTCTTCACATTAGATCTTCTAAGCGACACATTTCGGTTGAAAATGAGACAAAGTACAGATCCAGATCGCTCAGCAAATTCGTACCGCAAAGAAAAATAGTCTACTTGTTGATACGCACTGAAAACGGGCAGTGGCTGTCATTTTCAACTGATTCACTACACATCATGAAAACTGGTAAAAACTTAAACTTCAAAAAATAGAACAGTGAAACTCATTTAGAAACAGATTTAGTCACACAAACAGCACAAGTGGCTTGTGAAGAAACAGACTGGCTGTATAACAATTTCATGCCAACAGAATATCGCTGTGGAGATCAGTGCTTTTTCCGCAGTGTAGAGCGCAGGGTTGCCAGATTGCACCGACTAAGTAAAACACGGGGAATAAAATGTAAGAGAAAAGCTCTGTTTGGGTAATTTGGGAGATTTAAGCTATTCAGATCTGGCAACCACAAACATCAATGCTAGTGGGGACTTGTTTACAATGCAAGATAATGCAAATATCTAATAAAAAAGCGTTTTCAGGATAAAAAACGAGCGGGCAAATATCGCGACGATTTTTTGAAATTAATCGAGAGAGGCAGATATCGTTATCGCGATTAAAATACGATTAATCGTGCAGCCCTAGGGCGGAGTGTGTGAAGGAGACAGATTTGGTTATAAGGGGGGCGATGGTATTGAGACAGGATGAGAGTACATCATTGTAGGCGTTGACGAGGACAATTGGGGACGTGTTTAGGTCAATGGATTTTGCAATGGTGGTTGTCAATATGGAGGAGAAAGATGTGGTGTCGAAGGATTTGAGGTTCCTGAATGTTATTGTGCGTTTTTGCTTGGTGGGTGGAGATGGGATGTCGATGTCAATGATAATAGCCAGGTGGTCGGAAATGGTGAGGTTAGTTTGGGTTACATTGTTAATGGTGGTACCAGATGAACAAAAAAAGTGTAGGATGTCCAGGAAATCGGTGGTTGTTTTGGAGTCAATGTGGAAGTTGAAGTCACTCACACAGAAGAATGGATGGTGATATGGCACAGAGTTGGGATAGAAATTCGGATAGATCAGAGAGGAATGCAGGGTTTGTTTTGGGGGGGCGGTAGATAGTTGCAATGACCAGGGGTTTGACGTGTAATAGGCACCAGATTAGTTGGGTTTGCTGTACGGCTATTGAAGGCCTTAGACTTTCTATCACGTAATAGAACAGCAATAGAGATACAATAATACAGGCACACTGGGTTCCTGCTTGTTTTGTAAACATTTGAAAAAGTTACTGTTATCATAGCGGGGACCCGACACATCACTGAGAGCTGGTATCAGTTGCTTTTGGTTCACCTCGAGCAGATGGGGGAGGGTGTGGGTCCTGGCGTTGTGGCAGAGGCCGAACAGCTCTCACAGGAGGAGGGCGAGGGCGAGCTGGGCCCGCAGGCTGTGGTGTTTGCGGGGCCTGATGTTTTTTGGTTGATATCTGAGGGCTCGTAGCAAAAGAGTGGGATAGTTTGGTTCCAGCATACACCAATTCTTCCATTTTCTCTGAGAAGCACAGAAGTGGAGATGCTGGAGAGAGATAATGTGTCTGGTGTTATCAGAGGCTGTGATATGTTGTCCTGGTTTTCCTGGCTGTTTTCCAGGAAGTCGTCCTTGGGTGCTGAATAGCAAACAGACAAGCCAACAATTCTGGGAGGAATTCCGACATGACATGCAGCTCTGACATTCCTCTTCATGTCTTATTCTGTGACCTGAAACAAACAAACAAAAAAGGTTACAGTCATAGATCACAATTAGAAGAAAACATTGAACAAATGAAAAGTGAATATAATCTTCAAAATCATTTGTAGCTGATCTTAGGCTCATTACCTTAAACCATTCATGTCGAAGGATTTTCCTCAAATAAATCCGTTGTCTTGGGCTTTCCTTCAGGAGGGATCGAATCAGGAGGCAGCATTCTGTGCAGAACGATAGAAGTGAGTCAGATTATTACCTTCAACTTTACAAACCTGCTGTCTTTGTATTAAGCTGTAAGATTCGACTATCCTATAAAGTACGGTCAGAAAAAAAATCAGAAAAAAATGCTTGTATTATCCAATACAGTATCTATCTTTTATACAGGCACTTGGCTCAGGTGTTACTTTTTCGTAATTTCTTTGTTTTGTATGATTTATATTACAGTTGGTCTTCTTTGTTGTGATGAATGCCATCTTACCGTTTGACAAGCCAGGATCAGACCAGGTGTCTTCATCAATCATTTGCCTGTCTCTTGGTTCTGGAAAGCGTCCACACACCAACAGGAATAAGAGCACTCCCAGAGACCACACAGTAGCTGGTCTCCCGTGGTACTTGCCCTCTGTGAAGTACTCAGGTGGGCAGTAGAGTCGAGTGCCTGCAGAAAAAAGATTTGTCTGATGGGTAAGTACCATAGCATGAAATACCATAGCATGTGGTCAAAACACCTGGTGTTTTTAATTTAAAAAAATGCTGCCTCAAATGTGAGATATGGTTTATATGATACCAATTGAACTAGTCACTAGAACTTAAGTCCCAAACTACAGGTTTGATTCATAATTCATACCACTGAATCTTTCATAGCCAGATTCCTGCAGGAGATCCCCGCACCCGAAGTCAATCAGTTTGACCTCAAGCGTTTCTGTGTTGATCAGCAGGTTCTCCAGCTTAACATCACGGTGAAACACTCCACGGCGACAGCACATATGAGCACCCATCGTTGCCTGCTCCATAATAAAGCGCGCTGTGTCCTCATTTAGGATGCCTTTGTGACGTTTCCAAAAATGCTGCAGATCTTCACAGGGTGAGGGACGCTCCAAGACCATGATATATTGGTCAGGCTGGTCCTGCCAGTCCAGCAGCTCAATGATCTCTGAAACTTTGGGGCCCCTATTAGCAAGGATTAATAGGCCGACCTCTAATGGCAATTTTCCGGGATGACCAGGCTGGAAGAAAGATCATTATTATATGAAGGGGTTGTCATTATGTTTACATATTTTAATTTGAAAACAACATAGTGAGTGTAGCCTACTTACAATGTAGATGTACTTCATGTTCTGCGGCTTTCTGGCAATTTTCACTGCCACCTGATCAACCAAAAAAAAAAACGTTGTTACATTTCTAACATGTCAAATGCAGTAAATAGTGGAAAAATACACACAAAAAAACTTGAAATGGATATAGTGAGACAACATAATTTGTTGGCTAAATATTGTAAGAGAATGACGATACCTCAAGGCCATCCTCCAAGCGTTTCCCTTCATAAACAGAGCCGAATGATCCCCGACCGAGCATTCTGCCCATTTCATACCGGCTCAAAATGTTGTCTGCAAAAAGATGATTCATTTTAGTTGCATGGAAAGCAGTGAGTTTAATGCTTGAGGTCATGGCCGTAAACTCACCCTCAGTTGTCTCGTCCACTCTGTTGTTGTGACCTGGTGCTGGACTGACTGGACTGGGATGGACTGGAGCTGGAGGGGTTTGAACCTGCTGATCCTCAAGACCACCGGATAGAGCTTCCTGAAGACCATGATCCTCTGCAGCACTGGACTGTAGACAATTTTGATCTAAAAGCAAGGAATATCAAACAAAAGCATGTTTAAAAGCAATCAAAAAAAAATTGTCAAGTCACCTTCATTTATATAGCGCTTTTAACAATGTAGATTGTTTCAAAGCAGCTTTACAGTAATAATAGGAAACTAGATTAAAAAGTTCGTCAAGACAAACTTTAAGTTGGCTTGAGAAAATTTGGACCAGAAAGTTTGAAGAAGTTTAAAGTAGTTTGAAGTTTAAATTAGTTTGAAGTAGTTTGAAGTTTAAATTAGTTTGAAGTTTAAAGTAGTTTAAAGTTTGAAGTAGTTTAAAGTTAAAAAGTTGCTAGGGTGTTTCTAGTGGGTTGCTAAAGTGTCCTGGGTGGTTGCTAGGGTATTCTGGGTGGTTGCTAGGGTGTTCTGGGTGGTTGCTAGGTATGTTCTTGGTGGTTGCTATGGTGTTGCTAGCATTTACACATTGTCAACTGGTCATTGGATTTACCCTCAGCGTGTCTCTCACTATTGGTTGCAGTGGTCTGATCCTCCACTTTCTGACCCTGACCTGAGCCACTGCTGTGAAGAGAGAGATGCTCTCCAGAACTCCGGTGAAGAGTGAGCAGATCTACAGAACTACTCTTCTTCCTCTGACTCTCCTGACTATCACTTTCCTCACTAATAGGCTGATGATACACATAGAGCACATAGAAGAGATTTGAACCTGATTTCTTCCCATATCACAATAAACAAAGAACATTTAAAACAAATGCACAAAAAGGTGTAAAAAATCTTCCAAATATGAATATATATTCAAATTCATTTGTAGCTTATTAGGGCCAATACCTCAAACCAATTCCGGAAAAGTGCTGGACTGGGATGGACTGGAGCTGGAGGGGTTTGAACCTGCTGATCTGCAGGAGGAAGAACTTCAAAAATTATATTTTGATATAACATGGTGTGGTCAAATATGGTAATTAATGACACTCCAGTGATATTCTCCAATGGTCATTCGTTTTACCCTCAGACGTATCCATCCTCCTCCTCTTTCTCATTGGCATCTCATTTTCAGCGCTCTGATGGGAGTCGTACACCTGAGCGCTAGAAGTTCTCAGCTGTCTCTTCAGTGGGCGTCCATCATCTGGGCTCTGCTCCCTGTGAGCCGGACCTGTGGGCACAGAAACATGTGAGCCCGGCATCCTCCTTCAAACTGCAATAAAAAAACAATACAAATACAATACAAAATACAATACAATGCTCCTCAGAAATACCCCCTCCCAAAAAAATAATTTAATTAAATAAAACTCCAAACTCCCTCTAAAATAAGAAAAGAACAATCAAATGAAAGAGCCCTCAGAAATAATATGAAGTTTTAAAAAAGATACAACGATGTAACGTTAGGGGATAACGTTATATTATCCGATCTCCTTGTAGAATAAAGGTCTCCTCCGTCTGAAATCCTCCGAACAGCTTCAAAATCTCAAGATCAGCACAGAAAATATCAGCAAAAGTCTCTGAATCCGCCTGGTCTCTCAACCAACAGATCTAGCGATCAAAGTGTTGATATTTGCAGTCAGAATTCATAACACGCGTCCCCGTCGCCATAGCAAATAAAATTCGAATCACGCTCGCACGCGCACCCGAAGTCGCGTGCGTGAGCAGAGCGCGTGAGTGCACATGCAATCTGCAAACAAACCGAATCTGTTCATGCAGGACTGAATGTTATTTTTAAATAACCATTTAACAAGTGATATTATGATGTATAATTACTGCTTAGCTACAAAATGGAAGTTTAAAATTCAACCGTTAAAGCATGAAATAAGGTACTATGAATCAGTGAATTTGAGTTTGATGTGGCTATATTATCAGTAATAAAATAATCATTAAAAAATGTAATCGTTAAAAAAAAAAAAAGTATCAGACGTTTATGTAAATTCGATTCAGAGATGAATACTAATGTTGTCCACCAGAGGGAGCCACAGGATAGCAAATCCTTTAAGATCAAAGTTAATAATAAAGTTATAACGCTAACTTTGTTTTAAATGGTTGATATAAAAACTTTTAGATTGTTCGATTTATTCAGATATACAGAAAAAGAAATGTACATATAATGAACATGTAATATAGTGTCTAATGTAATTGTCTAATGAGTTTATTGAATGACTTTTATGAGGTAAATGTAACATTGCTCTCAAGCTTTCTTAGTTTGAGTGATTACATGAGAGATTAGTTTATTCATGATAGTTTATTTAGAAATTAGTAAAAAGGAAAAAAAGGTATTCAGCCAATAACCACTTGAACTGAGGAGCTACAACACGCGACATTAAAAAACGTCAAAATGGTATTTGTTTAAATTTGATAATAATATTGAAACAATTTGAAATCTGAAACTTTATAACAAAGCACAAAAGCAAATTGCGATTTATTGGATAGAAGGTGCACTAGGGGAGAGCAGGGCACAAAGTAACGCCTTTTGACTTTCTCAGTTTGTGTAAATCTACTTACAGTAGGGTTCAGAG
>NC_139978.1:13296108-13341108 GCF_963993115.1 Abramis brama
TATTTATTTATTTTCCACATTAATTTCACACATTTCTAGTACAATTATGTGGCTTTGTTTTTTTAATACAGTATACACTTTTTTCTGGAAGTGACATGTGACAACATGCCTCATAGGTGGGGTACATTGTAACATGTGAGGGGTTCATAGTAACATGACCATATGACAGCTTAAAATGCTATCTGATCTAATCAAACAAACATACAAGACAAACTAAAATATTTTCTCAATAAAATACAATTATTAACTTTTTCATATAAAATAATCCCATTTTTAATAATTAAATATAAACTCATTTTTGAGTTTTGACTACGAACACAGGAAAACACAGCTAAAGAACATACTTCAAAACAAATGAATAATTAGTCATTTCTGAGCATTGACTCTGTCTTTATTCGCCTTTTTCTCATGTTTTCTCAATAGAATTCAAAAAAGTATAGAATAGAATAGCATATTTCTAATAGGGGCACATTGAAACGCAGTGTGACAACATGCCCCACCTGCACAACTGGGATTTAAACCCTGCTAGTGTCTTCTGCTAGTTAGCGAAGCATTAAAGAACTATATCAACCGTTAAATATCATATTGGAGATTAAAATAATATCAGATTTGTCTAATTTTAAATAAACACAAAAAATAGAGATTTAATTACTTTAATCCCGCAACAACTGGCGTCCTGTAGGCTATTTGTAATTGTATAATCATTGCTCAACAATGATTATAAAATTTTAGTGCTTTTATTTGCCTAAATCATCTGGCATTAAAATCGGCAGTGACTTCTGTAATAAATGCAACACAATCTGGTTTTATGAAAGACATATTGTTAATAATATAAGATTGGTTCTTGATTTATTAGATTATTCAGAATTGATACAGGAGTACAGCTTCATTCTTTTTTTTAGATTTCTATAAGGCGTTTGATTGTTTAGAGCACCAGTTTATTATTAAGTCATTGCATAGATTTGGTTTTGGAGATATGTTTTGCAAAGTAATTAAAACCCTTTACAATAATGGAAGCTGTTGGATTAAATTAAAGAATGGCACTTCCCCAAGGTTTAGTTTATCTAGAGGAGTCAGACAAGGGTGTCCCATTTCTCCCTATATTTCTACTTTGTGTGCAGCTACTCTCAACGTTTATCTGTGAAATCGGTATTCAGGGTATCCGTATATAGCAGATCGAGAAGTTATTATTAGCCAATTAGCAGATGACACTCCCTTATTTTTAAGAGATGCTTCCCAAATCCCTACAGTAATTGATTATATAAAACTGTGTGAGTTAATGTCTATTAAAGATTGCATCGCATCCTCTTTTTATAATATTCCAGTTAGATCTGAAGTTACATATTTACTGTAGGCATCGTGATCACTAAAAATCAAGATAAAAGTATACCTTGAACTTGATAATAAAAAGCCCAAAGAAGATTTAATGCATGGTTGCAGAGAGACTTGACCTTGAGAGGAAGAGCACTGTCGATAAAACCCGATCAAATTTTATTGGGAAAAACAAAATATCTTTAGAAGTCTGTAATAATGAATACATACAAGGATGGTGGGTTGAATTTTCTTGATTTCTCATCTCTGAACAACACTTTCAAAATTAATTGGATTAGACAGTTTTTGTGTAATCCAAATTCAATTTGGAATTGTATCCCTAATTACTTCTTTTCCAAATTAGGTGATCTCCCTGTCCTATTGATCTGCAATTATAATATTGCTAGAATCCCTTACAACTTATATAAGTTCCATAAGCAAGCATTACTTGCGTGGTCTTTCATTTTTGAGCACAACTTTCCCCCTCACTGGTACTTTATTTGGAACAATCGGGATATTGTATATAAGAATAAAAGTCTTTGTTTTTTAGTAATTGGTTTGAGAAAGACATTTTGACTGTTTCTCAGTTATTAAATTCAGAAGGTCTTACTTTAAATATATTTTATTATTAATCTATTATTGCTCCTTGCAAAATTTCACATTCACCGCTGTAAATTCTCTCTTCAAAATCCTTTACTCATTGTTTTTAGGAGAGAGGTCCAACAGTACATCCAAAATATTTCATCATCCAAGAATCTTAAAGCTGTTAATACAATAACCTTGTTTCAACTTTTTAATTTATTTCATTAAAGTTTTCTGTTCTGTTTTTCTATGTATATAATAGGCCCATGTATAAATGATGGATTTTATTATCATTTAATTGTATGTAACTTCTGCATTTTTGCTATGTACTTGTATTTTTGATACCTTGGCATTAAAAATAAATAAAAATATGGTGGATAGAGGACCTGCCCCTCCTGAAGAATACAGAATTTTTAACATATAAAGATAAGAGTGTTTGGAAAATGCTGAGGTGATTGTCTACAAAAATAAAAATAAAAATTGTATTATGCTGGTTGAAAGTCTCCTGATGGCAATACTTACTTGTACTTATATGTACTTGTCTGAATAGTTTAAAAAGATGATACTTAATGTCTGAATACCTCAAACGCCAATATTTAAAATGTACTGTTTTATGTCTTATATCTGAATGCCTTGTAATTAAATGCCTATAGTTGGAGATTTTGTGTCTGTATTGTGTGAATACCAAATATAGTATTTTTAATACAATAATGCAGTGTTTTCTTTGTCATTTTTGACAAATACATCCACAAAGTACCATAACCATATGCCACAGCTTTAAAAATGCATCAGTATCACATGCATGTATGTTTACATACATTTATTAAATATGTGGAAAACAAATATGTATGTCACATATTTATATTTAATGTTGTCCATATATGCGAGAAACCAATACTATACTGTAATATATGCAGATATATGGTATCATATATGGATGAACTCATATGATTAAATATATATATAGGCTACTACAGGACAAACTTGTTACTACCGTATTGATAGCGGACATTTCAGATGATTAAAGAAAGATGGCAAATAATCACAGAGACATTCTTCAGTCCTCTTCACCAGCTTGAATGTGTTTTTGTTGTATCGTCGTCTGAACTATTAAGTCTCTAGTGTCTTCTCACTCCAGTGCTGCAGGTGGCGATGCCGCTCTGTAGCCCCTAGCCCGAACCCGATAAAGAAAGAAGAAAGGTTTGAACCCCTTTGCACAACACAGAATTATTTTTAAATATATAACTTAGTGCATGGTTTAACGCGTATTTTACTTGCTGTTTAATGTTTACTCTCTTTGGTGTTTTAATCGTCCATTACCGTATACTGTAACATACGTTTTTCTCGATGTTTTCACACAGTTAATCACAGTATCAGGACAAACGAGCAGAAATCTGACAATAAAGGGCGACGTGTATCACAACATCCAAGAATATTTCTGCTCAGAGGAACCACAAAATGTAACTAAACACAACACAACTGTATTTATGTTTATTTTTCCTCAGAAACTGTTTGCTCTCATTTCATATTTGGGTGTTTCTGCAACTACGGGCACTTTTAAGTCCCAGGAGTGAAATTTTAGATATATGTTAAAATTTGTCATTTGATGTTTCATAAATATAAACGTAGTGTCAATACACACCTTGACATAAAAAATAATGAATAAATAATATGATTTAATGTAAAATTATGAAGCATTTATAGGTCCAAACACCATTTTTGCTCATGTCCCACACCCGTGGTTTCAATGTTGAGATACTTAAAATTAGCTCATTCTTTTACAATATGACATTATTTCAAATGGAATTGTTTAATATACAGATTCATTTACTGCATCTTAAAATTCTTTGTATTATTTACTGATCATTTTTATGATTTTTTTAACTAAATGTACCTGTCCCACACTTTTGAGTCCTTACCGCAACAATGAAATAAAGCTTTTATTATGAAATTTTATCGAACACAAACAAGTCTAGTTTCTATGGAAACAGAAATTATCACTTGAGCACATTGCTGACAGACTGGGCCACCACACTACCTCACTCACAAGATACCAAAAAAATAAGGTAAACATCATCTTTTCTGCTCTAGTATTTATTGTGCGTCCTTACCATTCAGCTTAATAATTGTGTATTTTTGAACTACATTTTAAAAATAAATGTATATTACTGTTGAATTCATGTATATTAAGATGCTAAGAGTAAAAACTAATGTGGTAGGCCTTGCTAGCTGCCAATTAGCTAAAATATTAGCAAAAATGTCATTTCCGCAACATGTTTTTACCGCAGCAAATTTAGGTGTTGCGGTAAAGACCTTGTGTTGCGGTAGAGACAAATTCAAGGTTTACTGTATATTAAATGACAAATATTCAGTATATTATTAGTACTGAAGTATATATTAGTATATATATATTAGTATATATATAAACATGACATTTTTTACATAAAAAAAAAAATTTTGTCCTTACCGACACAAGATGTCATTACCGCAGCACTGCTCTATTTTCATTTTTTTCACATTTTCATTTGCAAAAAAATATTTTTACACTTAAGTTGAGATGATTAACACATTGAAATTGCAACATCTGTCATAAAAAGTGAATTATGTTATCTTTTGTGTGTATGGAAACAATTGACATCTAAGGTTACTGTACATTTTTTACATGGCATAGAAAAAAACATGAAATTCCCTATTTTGTATATTATTTTTTTTATATCAGTATTTACAAAACTGCATCAAATTTGAAAAAGCTATTTAAATATATTAAATTTTTTATAGAAATTACTAAAGAAAAATTTATAAAATGAACGTTATTGTAACATTGCGGTAAGGACACTTTTTAAGAAGATGACCCGAAAAACATAAAAAATAAACATGTTCCAGATTAAAATCTTAACAGCTACATTCTATTTTGTGTACATTTTTATATGTATTATAGACTGTGATGGTTAAAATTGAAATTCATAGAGGTTGATTTTTAAAAAATTGGGATAGTCAAAAGTGCCCGTAGTTGCAGAAACACCCATTTATTGTTGAGTGTGAGTAACGTTACGTTACGTCATAAACGTTTGCTTGATGTTTTTGTGTGTAGATGTTGATGATGAGAGCTGATGTGGATCTAATCTGTGACTCTCAGTCCTGCTGTAAATCTGTAGGAACTGATCTGTCCATGCTGGATATTGATGATTGCATCACAGAAATCTTTCAGCTTAAGAAAGAGGTGGCATTACTGGAGGCAAAGCTGAGGGAGAGGGGAGACAATCTCAGTGGAGAGGTATGGACACATTCAACATTCATTTACCTTATTGACTGTCTGTATGTAAAATCGTTTCATTAGATTAATCATTATTGACTTCTTAGATTGAATTGCAATCCATATGCAAAACAAGTTTAATAAAGCACAGTCAATTTCATTATATATATAAATATAGATATATATAGATATAGATATATCTAGATATAGATATGCACATACACACAAGTAGTTCCTTTTCGAACGTTCAGTCGAGTCCTAAGACTTAGCTTAAGACGCTAGGGAAAACTCCTTTCTCCGAAATACTGAA
The DNA here is from genome assembly GCF_963993115.1 of Abramis brama. NCBI lineage: Eukaryota > Metazoa > Chordata > Actinopteri > Cypriniformes > Leuciscidae > Abramis > Abramis brama. The sequence continues at coordinate 13,301,565 of NC_139978.1, forward strand.
GCCTTTATAAAATAATGCCGTGCTACTGCCCAGCCCGACAGTAAACTCGATAAAGAAAGAAGAAAGGTTTGAACCCCTTTGAACAACACAGAATTATTTTTAAATATATTGCATGGTTTAACATGTATTTTACTTGCTGTTTAATGTTTACTTTCTTTGGTGTTTTATTCGCCCATGAACCTATACTGTAACGTAGTGTTGTCAAAAGACCCGGTACTTCGGTACCAAGTCGGTACTAATTTTTTTTTAAACGTCACGGTACCAGGTTTTCTCAAACCCGGTACTTGATGCGCGTGCATGCCCGAAGCGCGTGCAGTTGCGTCCTCTTCATAAAAGCGCTGATGGCGATCGGCGGTGCTGCTGCTGATGTGGTGCTGATGTTTTTGCGCGTGCAGATACGTTATTTCAAATGGCGCGCGGGAAGTGCGCTCATAATAGAAGCGGCGCGCTCGCTTTTCCATGCGCGTTCATGGATGCATAGCAACGACAGACGCCACGGGAGTACAAACGCTTGTGCGAACTGCGCTCTCCATGACGACGAGGAAGTGTGACATAGGCCTATTAATTGATTTCTAGCCCTTGCATTAGCTTTACTACTAGATATATTTATGGAGATGAGAAATAAAAAGCCGTCATTAATATCAGTCCGTCAGAAAAGCAGTTCTAGTCTTATTCTTGGCTGGATAACTCTTAGCAGGTTTAAAAAGCCCTTTTAAAGTTAAATATGAATACAGTTTTGGATTAAATAAAAGTATAGTCAAGTCAAATAAAACATATTTTATCTCCTGTATAGTTTGGTAATGCTACAATAAGATTGATACCATTCATTAACATCACTTAATGCGTTATCTAACATAACACATTGAGTGAACAATATATTTTTACAACATTAATTAATGTTTGTGAATGTTATTTAATACAAACACTTGATTGGTCATGTTTGTTCACTTCATTCATTGTGCATTAAATAATGTTAACAGAAATAATGTTAACTTTTGATTTTAAAAATGTATTTTTAAATGAACCCCTAAAGGAGAATAATTGCGACAGTATATAACTATTGTTTTTTTGTTAGGTCATTTTATCTAATGTTATCTAACAAATGGAATCTTATTGTAAAGTGTTTTTAATACAACAGTTTCCATCTTTGTAACTGTGATATACACTTTAATATAATTATGTAAATTTAATCTAAATTAAGCTTTGGTACCGAAATTGGTACCGAGAACCGTGGATTTTCACTGGTATCGGTACCGAATACTGAAATTTTGGTACCGTGACAACACTACTGTAACGTACGTTTTTCTTGCTGTTTTCACACAGTTAATCACAGTATCAGGACAAACGAGCAGAAATCTGACAACAAAGGGCGACGTGTATCACAACATCCAAGAATATTTCTGCTCAGAGGAGCCACAAAATGTAACTAAACACAACACAACTGCATTTATGTTTATTTTTCCTCAGAAACTGTTTGCTCTCATTTAATATTTATTGTTGAGTGTGAGTAACGTTATGTTACGTCATAAACGTTTGCTTGATGTTTTTGTGTGTAGATGTTGATGATGAGAGCTGATGTGGATCTAATCTGTGACTCTCAGTCTTGCTGTAAACCTGTTGGAACTGATCTGTCCATGCTGGATATTGATGATTTCATCACAGAAATCTTTCAGCTTAAGAAAGAGGTGGCATTACTGGAGGCAAAGCTGAGGGAGAGGGGAGACAAACTCAGTGGAGAGGTATGGACACATTCAACATTCATTTACCTTATTGTCTGTCTGTATGTAAAATCGTTTCATTAGGTTAAAGGGTAACTAAACCCTAAACCAACTTTTTTTAGTTAATGATCTGTAAGAATGGGGCTTTATTAGTGCTGTTCATTGATTCGAGTAACTTTTTTGACATTTGGGTATAAAGTGTTTTAACCCCCTGGGGTCGACAATCACGCCGGCGTGATTTGCTCGCTTTTTTTCTTATCAGTTGAAACGAGACTCAAAATACTCTGTTGACTTTGATTTTACAAACACGTTTCATACATCAATCGATCCTGTTAAGTGTGTATTATTTTTGTGTATATACTCACAATAAAAGCAAAGTGTTGTGCTTTTTGCCAAATAAAGAAAAATAAACATGATGCGAGTTCTGCTTTCTCTCTGTCAGTGAGAAACGCGACCGAAAATGAACCATAACTCAGCGAATACTCAGTCAAACAGGCATACAGACACACAGGCATGAAGCTTGAATTCTCTTCTTTTAAATGAAGTATTTTTTTATTAAAAACAAATATTCTCTGTTTATGTAATCTGTATGAAAAGAGAGAGATGTCAGTCGTTCTCATCTCAGCTCATTATTTTTAATGTGACCCCGCCCACGGAGAGCGCGCGCTATTCAAATGCAAATGAATGAGGCAATCCATGCAAACTGTGAATGCTCCCATATCAGCTCGAGAAAACACATCAAGTTTATTCAGATCATTGTACTTGTTTACACCGTCTCGCAGCGCTGTGAGGAATAATACTATCGTAATAATAATAATGGAAAATGTACCTCAGAAGTGCTGGTATTTCGAGGAGCAATGGATGGAATACTGTAGTAAGTTTTTTTCATTCTCAAGTGAATCGCGTTTCTGTGTGTGAATGAATGAACCACTGTTTACCACAACTCGCAAAAAGACAGTTTAAATTTGAATCATGTTTCTGTGAGTGAATGAATGATCCGCTTTTAGCAAACTGTATTGCTATACTGAGATGAGTAAAAATCGACTGAAATATGTTGAAATAAAATGTATTTGTATAAGCAACGTATTACACTGCAAATTAACATTTATATTCCTTATAATAAAAACGAAAGACCTATGTTACAGACATATGAAAGACAACATTTCGTTGACTAGTTTTGGATAGATTATACATTTTTACTGTAAAATATCTGCCACCTCAAATAAGCTTTTGTTTGCCAATTTTTGCTCATATGTTAAATATAGTATGTTTTGTCAAAAATAAAGTCATCAAATAATATGTTATAGTGTTTGTTCCAATGTAGCCTAGGCTATATTCAAAGTAATGAATCCTTAACTTTGAAATATGTATGATAAAATGTATACTTTAGTTTTTACAAAGAAAGATTACACTTGAATTGTTGTTGTAATTGTAACCTTTTTAATAAAAAAATATATTTACAAGGTAGATGTAAACAAATTTTAAAAGGTAAATATAAGCCTTTTCTTTAAATCATTTTAATGTGTTTTATTATTGACAAATTTGGGGAGAGGATACATATTCCAAAACTGAAAATACAGTATGAGAATTAACTGCACAATTACTAGACATATTTTCCTTGGATATTATACAATTTGCAAGCACAATTTGTGGGAAAAAAAAAAATTGAGATGCTTCCAACTATGAACCAATTTGGTAGAATATATATATATATATAGCTCTTGCATATATATATAGCTCTTGCATGCTCTTGCTCTTGCAGTGACACACCTGAATGAATGGCTTATTAAGTATGCGGGCCCCATTGTCTCCTCAGGTGTGAACTACTCAATATGCATGATGGTGTTGGGTCGTTGACGCCCACTCGCATATTGCCTTTCCAAACAGAAAGTGTCTTGCAAAATTTAAATCAATGTATTGTTTTATGTGAATGATTAGGCAGGATGATTTTCAGATCATTTTGAAGAAAAAACTCTAGGCGACAACATCCATTAGTCAAAAGTCTTATTGACACATATTTAGTATGTGTTTTGTGGCCTTATTTCAGAAACTCTAGTTTTATGTTTTTTCAATGCATACACATTATTCTCTCAAAAATACAAACATGAACATATATGTTGCTCGCATATTATGGTAGCCCTGTTTGTGCTAAATAGAGTGTAATTACACCTTTGCCATTAATATGTTTATAAGCAACTGAAAAAAGCACAAATGTAAGGGCATATCAAAACATCTCAAGGACCCCAAAAACACCTAAGACCTCAGAGGGTTAAAGTAGCCTGTTTCTTTCAAATAAAGAAAGAAAAAAAAATGACTAACCCCACATTTTTAAACGGTAGTGTATATTGTTACAAAATATTTCTATTTTAAATAAATGCTGCTCTTTTTTAACTTTTTATTTATCAAAGAATCACAAAAAAAGATTTCTTACAAAAAGATTTGAAATAGTAACTTTTGACCAGTACTGTATACATATACTTTATATTTTACACACATACACATACATACATCTATTCTTTTTCTCACTTTTTAATTTTTATGAGAATACACATGGGAGAAAATCCATACAAGTGTCCTCATAGGTGTGTTTTCTTTCTTTTTTTCTCTGAATCTAAAAACTTCATTAAACCACATCTTCACGTGTGTTTATTGTTAAGCTGGGATTTTTTCTCACTTCTGAAAAGCACAAACAAATGCCTCTCTGCGCCTCTGAGGTGCAGTGGTGCAGACAGAAAGTTGGCTTATTTAATTATGTCAAGCTTGTCACAGGGGTTAATTTATTTATTTTTTCTATCTCCCAGGGTGTGGTTTCCTGTCCATATTCAGTGTGTCTGACTGATGGGACCTCCACAGAAACTCAGGATTCAGTCTGGACCTGCAGAGATCAACCCACACCGCAGCGGCACTCTGAACAGAGATTCACTGACACACAGGACTCAGAGCTTAGCCTCACTTTACTCTGTTACACTGAGCCAAATCCCACAGACACTCAAGAGAGTATATGTGAAAGTGATCAGGGACTGCAGGATGGATCCGCGCTCTCTCTCTCTCACTGCTCCAAAGAATCTCTGGGTTCAGTGTGTAACGGTGGAGAACAGCAGATCCTGAAGACGCCATTGAAGATGTGTTCAGTGAGACTGGTGGACTGCATGATCGCAATAAACATTAAACAAGAAATAACAGCTCAAGCAGAAGGAAATTATTTCCTTGAAGGTGATGATGAAAATAATGATAACAATATTAATGATGGTGATTTTATACCTTCAGGTTAGTTTTTTCCTTTTAATGTTGTTTTTATTTTTTCCTACATGAACCCAATAGACATAAAAGAAGAAATAACAGCTGAAGGGGATCAGAGTGATGATGATAGGAGTGATGATGATGATGATGATTTTCTTCCTTCAGGTATGATTCTTTATTGTTTTATCATTTCAGGATGTTTGACTGTCATGTCATTTCTTGGTATAAAGATGCTTGTACATCACTCTTTCAGTACAAATGAGGTTTCAGACGTGCTACAACACAATTTGATTTTAAAAATATGTAATTTCTGCTGTCATATTAATACATTTCAGGCTGCTAACAGTTATAGATACATTACATGTATTCACATTTGCAACAGTGATGTGGTCCATGATGTCCATTTTATGATGCAAAAATTCACCTTCTTGTTTTTATTAGTTGTGTACTTGTAAGTCAAATTATATTTTATTACCATCTTGTTCATTTTAGATTCAAACAGCGGTTCATCTTCTGATGGAGAAATAGCCTCTACAGCAAAACTCTATTCCTCTAGATGTGGGATGACATTTTCTACTGCACACAAGAGGAAACATCATTCAAAAATGCACCAAAATAAGGACTTTCACTGTGAGGCAGATTCTTCTTCTTCTGATGTTCTGAAAGGTGTGAGAAAGTCTTTCCCCTGCAGTGAGTGTGGAAAGAATTTCAGCACTGAATCAAATTGTGATATTCATATGAGAATACACACGGCAGAGAAGCCATTCAAGTGTCCTCACTGTGAGAGGAGTTTCTACCAATCATCTCATCTAACTCAACACAAGTGTTCACACACCAACGAGAGGCCGTATCAGTGCAGTGATTGTGGGAAAACCTTTATGCGGTTAGAAGCTTTAAAGCAACATCAACAAACACACTCTGATTTAGTTCCTTCAGGTATGTTTCTTCCTTTAATGTTTTATCATTGATAAATCTTTTTATTTTTTATTTTTTTCAAATCAAATTTATCATGATGTTTTGACTGTCATGTCAGTTCTTGTTATAAAGATTTTTGTACATCACTCTTTCAGTACAAATGAGGTTTCAGAGGTGCTTCAACTCAATTTGATTTTAAAAAGATGTAATTTCTGCTGTCATATTAATACATTTCAGGCTGCTAACAGTTATAGATGCATAGCATACATTCACATTTGCAATTGCAACAGTGATGTGGTCCATGATGTCCATTTTACGATGCAGAAAGTTGATTCACCTTCTTGTTTTTATTATTTGCATATAGTGTACTTGTAAGTCAAATGATATTTTATTACCATCTTGTTCATTTTAGATGTAAACAACAGTTCATCTTCTGATGGAGAAACAGCCTCTACAGCGAAAGAGCGACTGGCATCTCAGAGTCTTTCCTGCAGCACCTGTGGGAAGACATTCAGCTCACAGGGATTTTTAGTAAGACATGAGAAAAAACACACAGAACCAAAACTCTATTCCTCTAGATGTGGGATGACCTTTTCTACTCCACAAGAGAGGAAGCGTCATTCAAAAATGCACAATCAAAAGGACTTTCACTGTGAGGCAGATTCTTCTTCTTCTGATGTTCTGAAAGGTGTGAGAAAGTCTTTCCCCTGCAGCGAGTGTGGAAAGATTTTCAGCGATGAATCAAAGCGTGATATTCATATGAGAATACACACGGCAGAGAAGCCATTCAAGTGTCCTCACTGTAAGAAGAGTTTCTACTACTCATCTCATCTAACTCAACACAAGTGTTCACACACCAACGAGAGGCCGTATCAGTGCAGTGAATGTGGGAAAACCTTTATGCAGTTAGAAGATTTAAAGCAACATCAACAAACACACTCTTCAGGTATGTTTCTTCCTTTATCATTGATAAATCTTTTATTTTTTAATTTTTTCTAATCAAATTTAACATGATGTTTGACTGTCATGTCAGTTCTTGTTATAAAGATGGTTGTACATCACTCTTTCAGTACAAATGAGGTTTCAGAGGTGCTTCAGCACAATTTGCTTTTAAAAAGATGCAATTTCTGCTGTCATATTAATACATTTCAGGCTGCTAACAGTTATATACATAACAAACACTATATTGCCAAAAGTATTGTAACACCCCTGCAAATCATTGAATTCCAATCACTTCCATGGCCGCAGTTGTATAAAATCAAGGCATGCAGACTGCTTCGCCCACCCCCAATTTAATTGGTTTATTTTACAGCAATCTTATTGGCCTAGATGATTCAAGCGTGAGCATGCACATTCCTTTATGTACTAATTTTGTGAATGATTTGGGCATATTAAAGGACTATTAAATGCTAACTCTAATCGTATCTTATTATCGGTTTACCATGGTAATTTTAGTTAAGTATTTTAGTATCTATTGGCTAACGCTTGGTGACAGCACCTCAGTGTACTTAAGGCATTTACTTGGCTTCTTCATATTTCCATCAGGATCGGTGGATCAGCTCAAACTCAGAATTTTACACAAATTATGATAATTCACTGTATTAAAGGAAGACATCGGACAAACCCGAACGCAAGCAGCTGATTAAAAATTAGATTAAAAAATTTCTTTTTTTGTTGATTTTCTTTTGGCACAAAGTGCAAATAAAATGTTTAATGGCAAATCCTTGTTGTTTACCTGTAAATAAAATATGAGGGCCAGGGGCTATATTGGTTCTGTATAGGCCTATGTTATAGGCTAGTTTTTAAAGGTTCCTGTTTTCTAATAGGCTGTCAGCCGGTTAACATGTAGGCCTACGACTATCTGTGACTGTGACATAAGGTATTAAAAATCGAATTATTTATTTATCCACCCCCGCATTGTGTGTTCATGTTATAATCTGCGTGTACGGGATAAAAATAGTGTCAAATATTAATATAGCTGTTGCCTAACTATTAAAAAAATTACTTTTGTAAATCTGTGCAATATAACAGTACCCTACTTCAAAAATGTATTAAAATACCCAGCAGAGAAGTGATATGAATATTTATTTATTTACGCTCTTGGGCATGTAAATAATATTATTTGCTATAGATCAACATATATTTTTTAGTTTTTTAGTTTTTTTTAGTTTTTTCTTTTTTCAGCACTGCAGTGGTTTTAATTCCCATTGTATGCAAACAAACAAACAAAAAATCAATGTATTATTTGTTTATTAACCCTTGTATTATTTGGTAGCCTATTATTGTCTTATTTGCCACGCGTGGTTTAAAATTAAATTAAATTAAAATAAAATAAAATAAAATAAAATAAAATAAAATAAAATAAAATAAAATAAAATAAAATAAAACACACTTTCGGAACTGTGTCTTACTGAAATACAGTGAATTATTAGCCTGGGTTTCCCCATGCTGCCTTGCTCGCAGCGCGATTTTATTCACGCTGCTAGGCAGTCTGGACACCATGGACCAGATTTTCCCCTGAAAAAGGGAACCAATCACAGAACGGGGAGGGAGCAGCAAGACGATGACGACACCGAAGCAGTTTGTTTATATCTATGGATCCAACATGGTATCAGACTCGACGTTACCTTCAACCCTCATGTTTATCTTGCACAAACGGTAATATTCGCTAAACGCCATCATGTACAAATAAATCTTTGACCCATCGTCTTTTTCCTCGTCGAATTTCTGTCGCTCTACATACGTCATCTGGTATAATTGAAGCGATTGGCTATGAGCTACGTACAGGCGCATTTGATAGACATTCATAGCGCCCAATAAACGGCTCTGCGCATTCGTAAACCACGCCTCAAATACGAGAAAATGAACACGTGGTTCATTTGAGACTTGGTCTGACGTTAGCCAGGCTAGTGAATTATCATCATTTGTGTAAAATCCAGAGTTTGTTTTTATTCACCGATCCTAATGGAAAAATGAAGAAGCATAAATTAATGATGTAAAATTACGGAGCCCTGCATGACATTCAGAAAATATTGTCTACTATTCAGCCTAATAGGCTATCTCTCCTTGCAATGCTAGTAATTTAATGCAGTCATGCTCATTGCTCACTTAAAGTGGCAGTGGCACTGACTTATCTGCTGGGTAAATTAATAAATATAATATAGCTAAATCTCAAACAGTGTATCATTTATATCAGCAACATATTTCTTTATATCTCCCAGCCCTGAACTGCTCAATATTAAAGCTTATATAGGCCTATATGACTTTTTGTAAAGCTGCTTTAAAACGATGTGAATTGAGCGCTATAAGAATCATTTTGACACTTGATATAGACCTAGATAGCCTATATATCGTGGCCACGAATGAAGAATTCGTTCCCCAGATTTAGCAGCACGTAGGCTATATTACACGGCGGTCTGCCTAAAGGGATTGTTTGTTGTACAGTAACTTCATCTAACTTAAGTTGTATTAACTGTTTAACTCGTATTAAGTTAATCAAAACATTATCCAATTGATTATTGAAATCGCCATGGTTATCACTTAATATTTCTATAGTACGGCCAAACAGCATAGTAGATCATTCATAAACTCGTACATAAAGAATGCGCATGCTCATGCCTCAAGTATCCAAAAAATTGAGGGTGGGCGGTACGACACGTGTAGCCCCGCCTTAATGTGTCGCCCCGCCCCAAACATCCAGACTGCATTCTAGGGTTGCTCAACATTTGTGAAAGAATGGGTCGCTCTCAGGAGCTCAGTGAATTCAAGTATGGTACCGTGATAGGTTGCCACTAGGGTTGCAACGGTATACCGGTATGGCAGTTTATCACGATATTGATGCGATTGTACGATTGTATCGTGAACATTTGCTTATCCACGGTATGGGAAAAAAATTAAACCAGATCTCACCTGTCCTGCGCACATGCAACTTCTTTCCACTTTACTGCTTAGCGCATTACACCCATACATGTGCAGCTGAGAAAATGTCTGAGACAGGCTGCGAATTCTAATCTCTATACCCCACCGAAAAAAAAGTTAAAATCTGCAGTGTGGGAATACTTTGGGTATCCGAAAAACGAACGTGGGGTTTTCCTTGATGATGGATATCCAGTTGTGTCCAGAAATGTGGACGAAGAGTGGCTGCAAAAGGAGGAAATACGTCGAACATGTTCTCCCATATTCGCGAACACCATCCCTCCCTGCAGATAAAGTTCCATTTATAACTTAAGGCCGTATTATTTCCGTCTTGCTGAGGGAATTTACAATATAACGCAGATGTCACGTAAAATGCGCGATTTGATAGATGTATGAATAAATCTAAAATATAGCTGTGCAATAAATCTAATTGCTATATGAGTGTGTCTGTTATACAGCACAAAAAAAAACTGCTATACTGTAAATCCAGGGGCAGTTTCTTCATTAGGGCGATTGGGCGACGCACCACCAAAGTGTGAAAGGACTTTTTCAATCACATTCGCATTCAACCACAGAGTTACGCTTGCAGTCACTGTTGTTCTGCCTCTGGATATAGTTCAATTAGCGTCAAGTCACGTTCTGTGGAGTACCGCCTCTTTTTGGGCAATTTCACTCTGGCCGAGAATCGCCCTGAGTGTTCCCATAGACTTCCATACAAAGATTTTTTTTTTTTGAACTGCAGGCACTGCAATGCATTCTCTATGGGTTCTGGGAGGGCTCGCAATAACGGGCTTCCGTCATCATACGTAAACTTCACTTGTGCAGCGATTGGTGGAAACAAATACCTCTATTAATAATCTTAAGCTGAAGTGACATCCAATAATTTCTTACATGCATAACTTACATTCCATGGACATATTCTCCATCTGTAAATGTTAGAAAGTCAAGCAAATATTTCCATTTTGCTGTCATGAGTGGACGAACAGACGGAGCACAATAGAATAGGAGCACAATAATTCTGACTAAAATATACATTAACACTAAATTATAAATATATTTTGCTAAAATATTTGTTGTTGAATATTTGTTGTTGTTGGTGAACATAAATGCGCTAAAGAATTTCAAACCTACAAGTGTATTTTTATGATATCAGTTTTGTTTTTATTTATTTTAAATTTAAGTTTAGTAAATTTAACTACTACTTTAAAAAGAATTATTTTGTTTTCAGATTGTAATGTTGCAATGTTAGAATGTAATGTGATTTTGACCCCTTTTTTTTTTGTATGGACTGCAAGGTTGCATTCACTATGTTTTGTTTTCATAGCCTTCAATATGAACATTGTTTGTAGGACAATATTGATCAAGATATGAAATAAAAAATAAATAAATACAGGTTTTATTTTTTTTAATTCAAATAGAAAAAAAATAAAAAAATACTGAGATTATACCATTCATCGCCATTTAGGCCAAAAATTCAGATTTCCATTTTTAGCTAAGCAGTAGGCTAATGATACATTATTATCACTGTTAAATGGTTATTTAACAATTAGCCTACATCCAGTCCTGCTTTAATAATTCAGTGAATGAGCAGCGCCATTTCGCCTAGTATATACTCAAGTATGTGTGACGCTCATGGTGTTTAAAGCGTATGCCGTCTCTCTCACTATTCGAGGACGTGAACACATGAACATATCCAGAGCTGCTCTGAGAGAACTAAATGAGCATTTCATAATTTTATTTAAAATAATAATCTTCAAAATACACTCTGACTGAAACTCATAGGAGTTTAATACAACCTGTCAAAATAAAAGTTTGTTTTAGCTTAAAGAAATATATTGCTATTGTACAATAGAATGTAGCCAACTTAAAGTTATAACAACAACAATAATAAAGTTTATTTAAACATTATTTAAGAAATAATATAGTTTTTTGTCTGTTTTAATTTTGTAAACCTCTGTTGTGCAGATCTGCAGACAAACAAAAGTTGTTACATTTCATCTGATTGCATTTTCAATAATATATTTGTATTAAATCATAGAATCCAGACAAATTATATCAGACAACCCTGAATTTCTGAGGAAATAAAATGCATCTCATAATACTCTATTATCGTATAAATATCTTAAAAAATAATAAATCAAGAATAAAAATAAGTTAAGTTTTATGAATTCAATTGATTAGACAGTTTGTTCAAATGGGAGATGTGCAGCTTTATTTTTTCTTTCTTATTTTTTAAAAAACTATATGTTTTCATTCATTTAAGGGGTATTGTAGTTGATGATTACAATAATAATGATTGTTTAATACCGTATACTGTGAAACCGTGATATTTTCAGAGACGATTATCATACCGTGAAAATTTCATACCGTTACAACCCTAGTTACCACCTGTGCAATAAGTTCGTGAAATTTCCTCACTACTAAATATTCCATGGTCAACTGTTAGTGGTATTATAACAAAATAGGAGCAATTGGGAACAACAGCAACTCAACCACGAAGTGGTAGGCCACGTAAAATCACAGAGCGGGTCAGCGCATGCTGAGGCAAGCAGTGTGGAGAAGTTGCCATCTTTCTGCAGAGTCAATAGCTACAGACCTCCAAACTTCTTGTGGCATTCATTATCTCAAGACCAGTGCATAGAGAGCTTCATGGAATGGATTTCCATGGCCAAGCTTCTGCATCCAAGCTTTACATCACCAAGTGCAATGCAAAGTGTCGGATGCAGTGGTTCATGTGCATGCAAAGGCAGACGCCCTAAAACTTTTGGCAATATAGTGTATTCACATTTGCAAAAGTGATGTGTTTCATGATGTCCATTATATGATTCAGGAAGTTGATTAATCTTCTTGTTTTATTATTTGCAAATAGTGTACTTGTAAGTCAAATTATATTTTATTACCATCTTGTTCATTTTAGATTCAAACAGCGGTTCATCTAATGGAGAAACAGCCTCTACAGCGAAAGAGCGACTGGCATCTCAGAGTCTTTCCTGCAGCACCTCTGGGAAGACATTCAGCTCACAGGGATTGTTAGCAAGACATGAGAAAAAACACACAGAACCAAAACTCTATTCCTCTAGATGTGGGATGACCTTTTCTACTGCACAAGAGAGGACCCATCATTCAAAAATGCATAATCAAAAGGACTTTTACTGTGAGGCAGATTCTTCTTCTTCTGATGTTCTGAAAGGTGTGAAAAAGTCTTTCCCCTGCAGTGAGTGTGGAAAGAATTTCAGCACCAAATCAAATTGTGATATTCATATGAGAATACACACTGGAGAAAAGCCATACAAGTGTCCTCACTGTGAGAGCAGTTTCTACCACTCATCCCATCTGAAGGAACACATGCGTTTGCACACCAATGAGAGGCCATATCAGTGCAGCGAATGTGGGAAAACTTTTAAGTGTTCAGGATCTTTAAAGCAACACCAACACACACACTCTGAGGGCAGCCGCTATCAATGCTCATATTGTGATAAACGTTATCGTCAACGAACTCAACTAATACGCCACGTGAGAAGGCACACTGGAGAGAAACCGTACCTCTGCTCTACGTGTGGAAAATGTTTTTCTGAACCAGGTCATTTTAAAGTCCATCAGAGAATACACACAGGAGAAAAAACATATCACTGCAACATTTGTGGAAAGAGTTTCAGTCGAAAAGATAACCTAGCAAAGCACAAGAGAACACATACTGGAGAAAGACCTTTCAAGTGCTCTCACTGTGACAAGAGTTTTACTCAATTACTTGTCCTGAAAAACCATGAGAGAATCCATACAGGAGAGAAACCTTACCACTGCTTCATGTGTGGGAAGAGATTTGGTAGTTCAAGTGGTTTGTATAATCACAAGAAGAGACACACTAAAGCTCAAACTCCCCTGGGAACATCCTAGTATCTTACATAACATATACAGTATGTGATGAACCATCTGTCAAGATGAGCCACTTTTAGCTCATCCCAAAACTGTCCAATTTGCGTGGTTTGCAAACAAAGTCATTTACTCAATTATTTGCATTGGTCATTTTGAGAGTTTTATCAATGCACTGACAGGGCCCCGCTCACATTTTGTTAACATGTTTTCATTACTTCATTGAGCACATTGTTTCTGCCTTAAATTAATACATTGTTAGCTAACTGTGTGATTTTTATACTGTATGTACATTTCTGAAATCCATTACTTGGACATAGTCATTACAGATTACTCTAAATTGTAATGTAGACACATGCATTTTCTGTAAAAGCTTCTTTGAAACGATATGCATTGTGAAAAGCACTATACATAATAATATGTGATTTGAATCTGACACAGTTTTGTTTGTTGGGCCCCCCAGAAGTCTAGTATGGAAGCTTGTTTCCGCCACGGAATAAAAAAGAAAAAAAGGTCATTGTGACTTTATCTCACTATTCTGCCTTTTTTTCTTGCAATTGCGAGCTTACATTTAGCAATTCTTGCGATTTTTATTTATTTTTCTCTCAGAATTGTGAGATATAAACTCTGCAAGATATGGGGGGGAAAGGTCAGCTCACAATTCTGACATTTTCTTTCTTTCAATTGGTGTGTTTTAAAGTCAGTATAGCGTGATATAAAATTTTTGATAGAAAAAAAAAAACTGAACTGCCAGGTATAGCTAAACTTGCAATTCTGAAGTTTTTTCTTGCAATTACGAGTTTATAGCAATTTTTGCATTATAAATCGCAATTGGAAGTTTATTTCATGTATTCTGAGAAAAAAAGTTAAAAAGATCAGTAAGTCAATAAGAAAAAAAGTATGTAAAATCAGAATTTCAAGAAAAAATGTGAGATAAAAAGTCAAGTCCCCTTTATTTTGGTACTTTATTCTGGTACAGATTGTACCAAAGTAGCTTTACAGTGATAACAGGAAATTAATGGAACATAGATTGTTTTGGCTTCACAGCAGCTCTAAGAAAAAGTTATTGTCCAGCTAAAGTAAGTTTTTGATCGATTCACTTCCATTGCAAATATTATTATTAATTAAAGGTGCTCTAAGCGATGTTGGGTGAGGTCACTTCTTGTTGACGTTCAAAGTATTGTCAAACAAAACGGAGGCTACCTCGACCCTCCCTCCTCCTCATCCCGTCCCCTCCCCCTCCCTTCCATGTTTCCTGAAAGTCATGAATCATTTAGAAAAACCAAACTGGATTTACCCACCTGTCCAGCAAAAACAGAGCCACCTGAATTTCGGATTGGAAGCCCTTCTGCCGGCGGAGTTCTCGCCACCTTTTGAATGCTTTTGACTTCGTGCGTTCCTTCTCCTTTTCCCTCTTCTTTGTTATTTGTTCATCAGAATGTCATCTCTTTGGTCGTGTGTCAGCCATATCAAAGAATATAATTTTTTAACATTAGTTGTTGTCGTTGTCTAGGACATCTCTAGCTAAGAACTTCCCTCTTCATGCTTCTCTCTCCTCCACTCCCCACACCCCCTTCATGTGCACGCGCACTAACCCCCCAACCCCCACCCCCAAATCATTCTTGTTGGTTATTGGCTGGGACACTGTTTATGTTTCGTGGTCCAGGCTGGGCCAGCTTGTTTTTCTTGCCGTTTGTGGAGTCTGGGCTGTCTACAGAGATCGAGTTTTTTTACAGTATGTTCAGGGGACAGGCAGCTAGCGGATAGTGAGATTTTTCTATAAAAAAGCAAAATAGTTTTTTTTTGCTATTGTCAGTAATTTGAAGGCAATTGAATCTGTGTTTTCAGAATTAAGTAGTAGGAAATTACTAGTCATCCAGTTTTTTATGTTATTAGCTATGCATTCCGTTAAGCATGTACAGAGGTTAACATGTACAGAGTGAACTTCCATAGTAGGAAAAAATATATACTATGGTAGTCAATGGGGACCGAGATCTGTTTGGTTACAAACATTCTTCCAAATATCTTCCTTTGTGTTCAGCAGAACAAAGAAACTCATACAGGTTTGGAACAACTTGAGGGTGAGTAAACGATGATAGAATTTTCATTTTTGGGTGAACTATCCCTTTAATGTTTCCTTGTTTGTCTTGTGTCTGAGCACATGGCTGTGTCTTTGTTTATGTTTGCCATGTGCTCCTCTTATCCTGCCTCCTTGTTTCCCATTACTACGCCCCCTTGCTTAGTCCACGTCTAGTCCTCATTTCACTTATTGTGCTCACCTGATCCTCATGTGCTCTGGTCCCTATTGCGCTTCTTTCCCTCATGTCTTTGCTGGTTTGTTTTGTGTGCTTTGTGGTGTAGTCTTGTGTGCTTGCCTTTGTATGGTTAAACATAGTTCATGTTCTAGTCGAGTATCTGATCATGTCTAGCAGTAGTGTATCCTTTTGCTTTTTCCTTCAAGTCTTGATCTAGTTAGGTTTTGTTTTTTCTCTTTTAGTTTTAGTTTTTCTCTAGATTATCTTCTCCAGTTTCTAGTTCCCTATAAGTTTCTTTTTTTTTTTTTGATTGCAATTTCCATTTGTTTTATACCTAGTTATTTTCTTTTTCCTCTCTAGTCTTTGTTCTGTTTTAGTTTTTATTCTTTATTTGCCTATTTAATTATACTCTTGTGCCTTGTCTGTTTATCTTGTCTTCTCTTGTTCATTGTGAGTCTTGTTTGTTCCTGCCCTGGCTTGCATCCTGAGATTTACTGGCCATTGACCCCCACTGTCTGACAGCTGACTGTAGCACCTTTCACATTGAAGAGATCATCAAGCCTCTAGTTCCTTGTGTTCCTGTTTGTGTTCCACACCATCATCCCAACTGGTTCTAACTCTTCCTCTGCAGTCTTCAAGCTCTTCGTCACCCCAGTTCTGGTTTCAGTGATCATCCTTCCTGCTTGTCGTCCTGTCATCGTGTCATCTGCCCTGCCCTACTGTTTGATCTGTTTCACACCTCACTCTCCTTGTTGTGCCCTGTCGATTGTTAATAAAACTTCCCTTCACGTTCATTCTGCGTCTGGGTCCTCGCTCTTGCAGAACCTGACAGTGACAGTAGTGTCCTGCAGGGTGACATAGTTCTTCATCTAAATTGTTTAAAAAAAAATTGTCTAATTCATACATTAATTGAGATAATACTACATTGAATAGTTGTGGTTTTAGAAACTCATTTGCCACATTACAGGATTTATTATATGAGCTTTGGTCATAAAAAATATTTTTTCTCAGTGTAAAATACAACTTCACTTTATACATGCATACAAACTTCAATGAAATGTTGTTGAATGTTAAAAAAAAGTTAATTTACTATCAACTACCAGGGCTGGATTTACCTCATTTTGTGACATTGTCAAAAGAGAAATTTTGAGCCAAAATCTCATGTTATAAAAGATGAAGTGCTACACACAGGCTATTTGAGACAGTATTGGCTATGACTTGACATCAAATCCTAGGCTAAGACACTCTTCTCAAATACATAAAACATTAGCCTTCATATAAAGTGTTTCTTGAGTAAAGAAAATGCTTATTCAAACAACTAGTTCTTAATTTACCCTTCCACTAGCCTGGAAATCCAGACCTAAATCTGAAAGATTAATGGTCTGGCATCGACTAATGAAAATCGCCAAGCTCGAGGGGTAGCACCAAGCATGCATTTGAAAATCTCACTGCACGCAATTGGATAACACTACGACCAATCACAACAAGCCCCATTCGCTTAGCTACCAGTGGAGCTAACTGGTAGATTAGACTCTTTCCATATCCGGTCAGCAAAACAGCAAAAACGCCCTTCTTGCAAAGGAACGATTCGAGCGCCGTCTTCTGTTCCTCTTTTAGATAAAAAGCCAAGTCAAACTCGTTCATTGTAGCGGCCAAACCCGTTTCAAACAACTGGTGTTCATCCATAGCCACCTTGCAATGTTTACTAATGACTTCGACGTCACAGCGCTATCGTCATCTGTTTAGCTCGCCTCTGGCCCGCCTATATCAGATAACTTGATGTGATTGGTCCAGCTCGGATACAAGGGCATATTTAATGAGCATCATTACTCGACGCCAAAGTAAACTCGCTGAGCAAATTCAACTTGTGCTCTCGCGAGAACTCTGGATTTCCAGGGTACCCATCCACTGCAAACAACCAGAGACAGTGCAAACTGCGTGCAGCACTTCATTCACGATAGAGGTGGGGTGGAGTTGAGGTTTTACCGACAGTTTGAAGAGCCAATGGAGTTTATTCACAACTACTTTTTAATCCTTTTCATTGGTTAAAAATGTGCAAAAACCCACAGAGAGACGTAAAGGGTGACCAATAGTAGGGTTATTTTAGGGTGGCTGTAGCAAACTGACCCATTATTGTTTTCTCATTATACTTCAGCTGGCTTGACTGAGGTGCCACAGTGTCCTCTGTTGGACTTTCTGAAGCTTGGAGAATGTCAACTCTACAGTCTGACTCAGCAGAGACTGGAATTTGGGGAATGTTGAGTGATTTGATATTAAACTCACACATGACACTGTTGATAGCATGGAGGCCCTTAGCACAACATTCAGATGCATCACCAACTAAATCGTAAAAGGCGACATCGTCATCAATTTTAGAGGGACTGGTGGGTTCTTCTTCAGTAGGAGGGAATTCTGGGTAACTGGTGATATGCTGAGAAGTCTGATCTAAAGTGGGTAATGACATCAACATAACCATATTAATAAATACTCATATTACTGCAGCTAAGATTGCGCTAAATTATGAAGTGACTTTGTAGGGGCATTCTCTTATGACACATCCTTTCTTTCTAATTTTCCAGCTGTCAGTCAGTGTGCACATGCATATGCCTTAGTTATGGCAATGTTTAATAGTGTTTTCTCAACAACTTGCACCATGAGAATTGTTTTGAGTATCAATTTAAAGTTAAACATGCCTGAGGCCCCTACATGTTCCATTACGTTGCCTTTCTGAATTCTGTAGTTTTAATTCATTCTTGTGCATATATATATATATATACTAGTGCAAAGTGCCCGTGCAAAATCAGTTTTTGTGTGTGTTTTTAGTAATTGTTGGTTCGGTGTGTTTGAGTGCTCATTGTTACATTTACACAGCAAAAGTTCAGTGACATTTTTATTTGTGCATGGTAGAAAGCAAATACTTATACTGACATAATGACATACAATAAATATGGAAAATTGAACTACACGATTGAGGGAGCAGGCTACACAGTGAACTCCGAGAAAATGTTACGCTTGAGCAAACAGTTTGTGTATAGGCTACTACAAATGATGGCCGTGAAAGAGAATGTGAACACATTGAATAGGATATGTTTAGTTGGTAAATAGCATAAGCTACTATTACACAGTAGCGATAACGTTAAGCGCAACAGAATAAAATATAATATTCAGAAATAAACAGTGTAGCTGACTTACAGATTCGGTTAACACCCACAAATGAATAAGCACGACGATTCAGGGAGCAGGTTACACGGTGAACTCAGAGAATGCGCTACTTAAGCTCCGCTGCTTTCTTTGACCCTCTCTGTCTCTGGTCCTGCACTGTGCTTACTCGGTGTGCAGTGTGAGAGGGGGAGTGGCCTGCACTGTGCTCACTCAAGGTTTGTTAGACTTCATGCAGCTCTGCGCAGACCGATCGGTGGCTGACTTGAAGCAGTGCATGCCGGTTAGAAATTTTGTCCGACTTGATACAGCACCGACGCCACGTGACTGTGACGTATGCCATCAAAGTACCGCGAGAGTGATTCGAGAGTAGCCGGAGAGCTTCTCAAGAGGTGTGTTCGACATCGGCTGCGGCTGGATGCAACCGATCGGCGAGAGTAGCCGCGTGCAGGCGGGGAGGAGCTGCAAACGGAGACGTGAAGTCGGACACTTTCTGGTTCCCGTAGGGACCGCTCACGTGGTGTTTGCATACTTTACCACAGCTGCAGTGAAATAAATGCAATATTTGCTAAATAATACACAGATGTTTCAGAGACATTTTCATTCAATACTTTATGCACAGCTTTATACAGCGTCTGTTTGAACAAGAATAAAGTTCAACATAAGCTACTATCAATGAAGTGGAGTCTACGTTTTTTAAGCAGTTTTAATTTGATAAACATGACACAATATAACATGACAACGACATGAAAAGAGTGTTCACTGTTATAATAAACTGATTTGAGAGCTTTAGAGGAACTAAAGGTGTTCGAAATAAACACGAAACACACGTGATCGTTGTCATGCGGTGAATCCGGCCAATCGTGGAACAGCTGTGTCGTCATTAGCCCACGTGCAGCCCAGTGCAGCCGCTCTTGAGAAGCTGCGCTGGCTGAGTTCTCCGGCTACTCTCGAATTGCTCGCGCGGTACTTTGATGGCATACGTCACAGTCACGTGGCGTCGGCGCTGTATCAAGTCGGACAAAATTTCTAACCGGCATGCACTGCTTCAAGTCAGCCGCCGATCGATCTGCGCAGAGCTGCATGAAGTCGAACAAGCCTAAGAGCGGCTGCACAAGCTCTGATGATGACACAACTGATCCATGATTGGCCCAATCCACCTCATGACAACAATCACGTGTGTTTCGTGTTCACTCGAACACCTTCAGTTCCACTAATGCTCACAAATCTGTTTTTCATAACAGTAAATTCTCTTTTCATGTAGTCGCAATGTTATATTGTGTCATAGTATAGGCTTATGTTGAACTTTATTCTTGTACAAACAGACGCTGTTGCAGACATAAAGTATTGAATGGAAACGTATTTGAAACGTGTATTTGACAAATATTGCATTTATTTCACTTCAGCTGTGGTAAAGTATGCAAATACCACGTGAGCGGTCACTACGGGAACCAGAAAGTGTCCGACTTCACGTTTCCGTTTGCAGCTCCTCCCCGCCTGCACACGGCAACTCTCGCTGATCGGTTGCATCCAGCCGCAGCCGATGTCGAACACACCTTCAGGGTGCAGTGTGAGAGGGGGAGTGGCCAGCTGTGCTCACTCAGTGTCAGGGTGAGAGGGGGAATGGCCAGCGCTGTGCTCACTCAGTGTCAGGGTGAGAGGGGGAATGGCCAGCGCTGTGCTCACTCAGTGTCAGGGTGAGAGGGGGAGTGGCCTCAGTGTGCAGTGTGAGAGGGGGAGTGGCCTGCGCTGTGCTCACTCAGTGTCAGTAGGTGTGTTCGACATCGGCTGCGGCTGGATGTAACCGATCGACGAGAGTAGCCGCGTGCAGGCGGGGAGGAGCTGCAAACGGAGACGTTAAGTCGGACACTTTCTGGTTCCCGTAGTGACCGCTCACGTGGTGTTTGCATACTTTACCACAGCTGAAGTGAAATAAATGCAATATTTGCCAAATAATACACAGATGTTTCAGAGACATTTTCATTCAATACTTTATGTACAGCTTCATACAGCATCTGTTTGAACAAGAATAAAGTTCAACATAAGCTACTATCAATGAAGTGGAGTCTACATTTTTGAATCAGTTTTAATTTGATAAACATGACACAATATAACATTGCAACTACATGAAAAGAGTGTTTACTATTATAAAAAACTGATTTGTGAGCTTTAGAGGAACTAAAGGTGTTCGAATAAACACGAAACACACATGATCGTTGTCATGCGGTGAATCCGGCCAATCGTGGAACAGCTGTGTCGTCATCAGCCCTCGTGCAGCCCAGTGCAGCCGCTCTTGAGAAGCTGCGCTGGCTGAGTTCTCCGGCTACTCTCGAATCACTCTCGTGGTACTTTGATGGCATTCGTCACAGTCACGTGGCGTCGGCGCTGTATCAAGTCGGACAAAATTTGCTTGCACTGCTTCAAGTCAGCCGCCGATCGGTATGCGCAGAGCTGCATGAAGTCGAACAAGCCTAGTGTGAGAGGGGGAGTGGCCAGCTGTGCTCACGCAGTGTCAATGTGAGAGGGGGAGTGGCCAGCTGTACTCACTCAGTGTCAGTGTGAGAGGGGGAGTGGCCTCTGGTCCTGCGCTGTGCTCACTCAGTGTGCAGTGTGAGAGGGGGAATGGCCAGCGTTGTGCTCACTCAGTGTCAGGATGAGAGGGGGAGTGGCCTCAGTGTGCAGTGTGAGAGGGGGAGTGGCCAGCTGTGCTCACTCAGTGTCAGTGTGAGAGGGGGAGTGGCCTCTGGTCCTGCGCTGTGCTCACTCAGTGTGCAGTGTGAGAGGGGGAATGGCCAGCGTTGTGCTCACTCAGTGTCAGGATGAGAGGGGGAGTGGCCTCAGTGTGCAGTGTGAGAGGGGGAGTGGCCAGCTGTGCTCACTCAGTGTCAGTGTGAGAGGGGGAGTGGCCTCTGGTCCTGCGCTGTGCTCACTCAGTGTGCAGTGTGAGAGGGGGAGTGGCCTCTGGTCCTGCGCTGTGCTCACTCAGTGTGCAGTGTGAGAGGGGGAGTGGCCAGCGGTTAGAGTGACAAAAGCCAATGTGTGCTTCTTTTACCGATATATGTTACCGCAATGTCTTTTGCATTTCTAATCCAAACTTGGATCAAGTTTGTTTAAATGACGTGGCTGCACTTACTCGTGCCCGTAGCAAGACACTTGTCAAGTTTGAAATCCATCGGACTAACGGTTCGAGAGATATGCGAATAACAGACACACACACACACACACACACACACACACAGACAGAAAGACGTTCCTGTAATTTATAGATAGATATAATATTCAGAAGGAAACAGCGTAGCTGACTTACAGATTCAGTTAACATCCACAAATGAATAAGCGCAACGATTCAGGGAGCATGCTACAGTTGCATCTAAAGCTTACTGCTGTAACGACAATGAGAAGAAATCAACCACAGACTAATTTTCTTCCAGAAAATTAATTCAAACTCTCTACTTCCTGCCGAACAAAACAGAAGATTGGTTCAGAACGTCAAATGATCCTCATCACTCTGGCTATTTAAAAGAGCCTCCCCCAACACTAACTAAATAACTGGTCAATGGCTAGCTTTGTGGCCAACTACGGACTGGTTAAGATAAAGACAGTGTCCTCACAGTCCAGAGCCATAAGTCACCCATCCTGGCGCCACAGAGTCTGCAAAAGACCCTTCTAATGACCAAACCAACGAAAACCCCCCAACTAAGAACCTTTATGAGCCCAGCTAAAGGAAGAACTTGTCAATATGAGGGGGTTTTTAAAAGACAAATTGGTTCAGAAATGACACCACAGCATTCCTGACCCCTCCTCCTTAAGACCTCTGAACAGAACAAACAGTGTTCTGTCTCTTCAAACCAGAGAACTGATTCTTACCAATAAACTACATAAAATCATTTAAGAACAATTCTCAATGGACTTACAATCAAACAATCACGCAACTACATAATCCTGTGTGTTTCCACCACTTATATGCATATTCTAATAAGATATGCTTTAATCCCATATAATTCATGTAATTGTTATAATTATTAGGTGTGTGAATGACAGTGTGTACTGTTTCATATCAATGCTATCTTACGAACACAACTAGCAAGATGGCTTGAATGATATCGGTGTAATATGTTTTGATCTTCTTTTAATTAGAAATCATGTCTAAACTGTGGCCTCTGTCCTCTCTGCTTAAAAGTTAGAGAACACACCAACACTCCAGATTTACGATGAGACAAAGCCAGTGTCTAATTGGTCCGCTCTCTTCAGGAGGGGGGACAAACTTTTAGTTAAAACAACCCAAAAACTAAGCTCTCTCTCTCGCTGCTCTCAAAGCTCTAAGCTCTCTAAGTTCCGGCAGACTAGTACCATGTAACAAACGAGCAGAAATAACCCAAATCAAGATCTGTAGAACATGGGTTAAACAGTTTCATTCAAGCCGTCTTACTACTCTCGTCTAAGTCTTCTTTTCTTTTCTAAGTCTTCCTTTATTTTCCGATTGAAAGTCTCGGTTTTAAGTTAAGTTTTGCTGCAAAGTTTCGTTCCACGATTCGCGGCTGCAACGCACGCTTTCAACTTCAAAGACTCATTCAACCATCAGCAACCGCCAGCCACACGTGACTGGTTCTCGCCCCATCTATCCATGCACAAGGAGACCACAGCCGACGAACGAACCCGGGGGAACCCTCTGTTACGCAACGAAGGGAATTCCAAAAAAGGAACGAGAAGACAAGCAAGTAACCTCCAGACTGAAAGCTAAACTGGTGTATTTATATAACTTTAATAACCTGCCTAAAACGATAGAAGGGTTAAATTAATGTTTGATGGTTCGTTCAGGTCATGTCTAAGTGCATTATGGAATCGTGAGATTTCATCCTTTCACTCTTAAACCCACTCTTTCCTCACTCTCTTCCTTTCTGCAACTCGTATGAATGTGTGTGTGTGTGTGTGCGTGTGTGTGTGTTTGTGTTAGACATTAGCTGTACGTGTTAGTATATAATCAATAAAGTATTGTTTGTATTTGAAAAGAGATTGCTTGTGTATGTGCTTATCAAATTTTATTGTCTTGAACTTCGATCAAAAGTTACCTATGCTGTTACCCTATTTCTTAACTTACTGTTAGGGGGTTATTCTTTCTTGGCCAGGAAGATATTATATTTCCTAGAGTTAATAATTGTTTATGCTTTCTGTTCATTGGATGAACTGATAAATTATCATATTATTGATTCTGTTACAGTAAATAATTGAAAATAATTAAATTATTAATTATTGATCATAATTCGTTATGAATAATAATTAATAATATTTATACGTGGGCGTATAAACGCTACATTTATGGTGGAGACGAATGCGGGAAGTTTAACCTAAAATTGTAAGCATATTATACGAAGTAATTATCTTTTCGAGAGAGATCCGGACCTCTGAGTCTGTGTGTGACGTATGCAGCGCGCGCCGCGCGCTCTGTTTGAATGACTGTCTGCTGAGTGAATACACAGAGAGCTGTTACTCTAGTCTAGGCTGCCTGCCTATTTTTATTTTATTTTAAACTGCAGTAAAATAACCCAAGATATAAGATCTCACACAACGACAAGGTAACAATTGAGCGTGTCCCTCGATTCTGAAATACTTTAATTATAGCTTAAGACATCTGCGTGTTCCAGAGTCTTTCAAATAGCTATAACGTTATGTGTGTTTGTATCAGTCAGAGAGCTGAATGAAATTAAAACTGCAGTAATTAAAATAACCATGTAAAGGACGGACGAGCGTGTCCCTCGTCTAACTTGAACGTTAGTCCTTATTTATCGATCGTCACTCAGTGCGTGTTCCACTGGGACGAATATTCTCACAGATTAGTCTTTATTTCTCAGATTGTCAATGCGTGTTCCACGGCAATCCCCGTGATAAACTATAAGCTTATCTGTGTCTGTTCAATTAATTCTCGTGTAAACACTGCGTATGTCCGAGTGTAGTTGAATAGGAATTATTTAAAGTTGTGTTCAAGTAAAGCTTGACGTTGAAACTCAACCAACAGTTAAAAACCCTGTTGTTTTTGCGTGCTCAGATAACATTGCACAGAGACGATCCGCCGAGATCGTTTGTTCCATCTATTACAGCACAAAGCTGTCCTTTAAAGTTAATCACTCTTAAACAACCGAGTGAAGCCCCACGTCGTAAAAACAGCTACGAGTGGTGTCCTTTATTTGTATTTTTGAAATGCGCCGACATTTCATATAATATGATCGACGTGCATATTCTTTGAACATTGTTTGAAATGTGCCGAAATTTCATGTAACTTAACATGCATTACTGTTTACGAGCTGCAATTCACAAGTTCGCCCACTAGAGTTTGTTTTGTCGCCATAGTTACAATCGTGACACGGAAGTCTTAACCAACGCTTCCGGGGGAACTCGGACCCCACAGCAAAGCCCGTCTGGCCACAGTGTAAACAAACTGAAACAAACCCATTTGTGGCTAAGCTAAGCTAAGCTAAAGCTAAGCTAGGTAGTTGTTTACATTGAGGCCTAACCTATACTAAAGCCTTAAGCATTATTTACGGTTGTCATTGACAGTGGTTAAATACAGTGTCTGTTTGAACAACGTTAAAGGGATTTAACCATTTAAACACCTTGATGTTTACACCTGTTGGTCTTTTCTTCTTTCCTATTTGACCTGTCTCATATTATACTTTACCCATATTTTTCTGCGAAAAGGAAATTTCGGTTCACAATTATTAATTTCATTTACCTGCATTTTACTTGAAAAGAAAATACTGGTTTATGATTATTAATTGTCAAATTTTAATTTGATTTAAAAAGGGTTTAAATTCTATTTTCCTAAACAGGTAATTTCTAATGATTTCTCGATTTATTTTTAATAAATCTAATTTCATAATTTTTCCTAATTTCTAAAATTCTCTTTTAGATTTAATCACTTCAGGTGAATACATTTTTGAACTTTGAAAGCTTGGGAGTAACACACCTGAGCCTCAATAGGAGACATTGGTATCTCACTACAAG
Organism: Abramis brama; assembly: GCF_963993115.1. Classification (NCBI taxonomy): domain Eukaryota; kingdom Metazoa; phylum Chordata; class Actinopteri; order Cypriniformes; family Leuciscidae; genus Abramis; species Abramis brama. The sequence continues at coordinate 13,327,636 of NC_139978.1, forward strand.
TGTCAAATAAATCAGAGATAACCCTCTCTTACAAAGTTTTATTTTTGAATGTTTAGTTGTTGGCAACTATCAATTCTACACTCGTAGTTCGACACAAAGGCTTCAGAGCCATTTGTGGACCCAATCTCCTTTCACTCCTTCCTCTTCCTTCTTTACACGTCTTTCCTGTTCTGTCCTGCTTTATTCCATCCCCTTTCTTCACATTTGTAGGAAACAAACCTGGAAGAACCATCAATCGAGTCTAAAGAAAGAGAAAGATAATTTTTCCAAAGAAAACAATTAATAGGTATTTGATTTGTAATCAAACCCTCTCTTGTTCTCCATACTCTCTCTGTTTTGTAAACACAATTTACAATTTAACATCTTATCCAAGATAAATTAACAGAGACAAGTGTTGAGCAACTGTCGCCTTCATAGCATCCCAGCTGTAAGCAGTCCAACTGACGGTGTGTGGTGTCAATCCTGTAAAACTCGGAAAAAGGTATCAGCATTATTATTGTATTATTTTTCCTTGTAAACATAAACAATAATATTGTTTACCTTTCTGGAAACAGATTCTCACCGATAGGCAGCATTTATGAGAAAAATAATATTTCTCCTACTTAAGAATTTTCTTTCTTGTTTTAGTGAAATTGGTTTTAACCTCTCTCTCTTTTCCCCTTTCTCAGTTGAGTGAAACATCACGAGTTTAAACCAGTTTTTCATTGATAGGAAATATTTATAAAAATATTTCTCCCACTGAAAAAAAAAAAAAAAAAAAAAAATCCTTGCAATTGAGATTTGTTTTAACCTTTTCTCTCTCTTTCTCTCACTTAGTTGAGTGACAAAGTTTCCACATCACTAGCCTACCTGTCTACACTGAGACCAACACTTAGACATTACAACACTTCACTATTGTTGTACAGTCACTGAAACGACACTTAGCTGTTCAACCACATAGGCTTACACCCCACACAGATCTGTGTCAGTCTCTTCACCCCAGCGTGCCAACATGTCGTGGACGACAAACCCCACCGACGTGGACGCCTGGCTCAGAGGCATTACGGACTGCCTCACACCAAAGACAATTGAACTGTTATTATTTTTAATAATAATCATAATTCTGAGAAGATTCCTGACACATGATTCAAGCCAGAATCAAAACCACAACCACGTGGAACTAACCAAGATTATCTGTTCCCTAAGCAATGCCTTCACAGCCCAGCTGACACTAAGCGACAAGCACATCACCCACCTTCGGGAGGAGCTGACACGTGCCCAGAGCCGCATGGACAAGCTGGAAGTGAAAGTCCAGGACGACTTCAAGCGTCAGACCACTGAGTTCCTGAGGGAGCTGATGCACACCCAACGCTGCACAGACCAGCTCAAAGCGAAAGCTCAAGTGCCTGACGAAGTGGAGCAAGAAACAAAGAAACAAGTTGACAAGCTCCAAGAAGCCCTTGCAGCCACTGAAAGTGACAAACAAGAATTAAAGACTGTCCAGAAACACCTGGTAAACCAACTCCAGTCTGCTGAACATCAGCTAGAGAAAGCTAAAGCTGACATTGAAGATAAGAACTCTGAAATGAATGCTCTGAAAGACCACCTGGAAAGGTGCAATGCTGAAATCAACCATCTGACCCAACAGCGAGATGACGTCAACGACGAGCTCTACGCGGTCAGAGATGAACTCCAGCACATTTTCCAACAGAAACCAGAGCCAAGAAGGGAGAGACCTCCCTCAGCATCACCACTGCCGAGCAGGACAGAGTCCTCCATCCAAGAACTGCCATACAGTGAAAGAAGTGAATGGCCACAACCCAAAACGTCACAGGCCTTCACCACAGAACCGTTCACTGCCAACAAGCAACGAGAGCTCATCCAGGCAGACTCCAGAGCTGCACCGGCGATGACCTTTAAAGATCTCAACAAGCTGGTTAAGAATATCACTCCGTTCAACCCGAACTCCACGGAATGCCCGGACATCCAGTCCTACATCCGAGATATCAACTTCCACCTAGAGGTGAGACCTCATGTGACTGACAGAGACAGGTTCTACCTCCTCAGATCGACATCCAGTTCAGAGGTACGAAGCTTCCTAGACCGACAACCTGCTCATGTCAAGTCAAACTACCAACTGCTATGTAAGACACTGATAAAAGAATTCATAGGCCCAGAGTCAGAACACGGTGTGTTAATCGCCTTGGAAACCAAACAAGGTCGACACGAGACTCCCCAAGCATACTACCACCGTTTTCGACAAGCCTTCTTTGGTGCACATAACTCACCTGAACAAGAAGAGGATGTGAACTTCAAAAACCTCTTTCTGAGAAACCTGCACCCCGGATTAAGTCATCATCTTGGTCTCGAGGCCTGCGCAGACACAATGACAATTCAACAGTTACGTGACCTGACGCACAAGGCCCACATCAAACAGAAGATGTCCTCAAAGAAAGGTTTGAAAACATCCACAGTTTCAAACTCCTTCAGCCAAGACACAAGCCTTGCACTGGAAGACAACCAGTGGCATGACAACACCACAGTTCTTCGTAAGAAGCACAGAGAACGTGATTCCCATGCTGATGACAGATACCACACCAACCACATGGAAAAGCCATGGGACCAGCCACGCTTCTCAGGAAACCCACCTCGGCACAACTCAGTTAAGCACAGCACTGAGTATGCCCAAGAACAAGACAGTTTACCCTCAGAAGATATGGAGCAACTAATGAGGCGACTGGAAGTGTTCTTAGAAAACAGGCTGAACACGGAAGACCACTGATTCATCTGATGCACCTTCATAATGAAGATGACAACCACTTGTTCTACAACAACACAGAACAGAGTGGTCTCTCACAGTCAACCACTGACAAACACCCAGAGGTACCAGAAAACACCATCCTGGCTACCCATCACTCATAAAGAAACCACCAAACGAGCTCCAAACTCAAGAACCATATGTGTGCTACAGAAACAACCGTAAGCCCAGAACGTCAGAAAGTCTGTCACAACCAAAAGGTATCATCGGAGGAATGCAACAACGGAGACCAAGTTTTGCACCACAGCTTCATCCAGCCATGCCAAACTGCCTCCCAATGTCTGCCAGAGAACTTCCTGCCTTACTGGTTTGACTCCCAGCAGATCACAGAAGATCCCTTTTCCAAGGCAAAGAGGCAACAAGCTCATCAAAGCTAAGCCATCAAGCAAAGGGGGGGAGCAAAACAGACTGAAACAGATCTGACCATACATACATACATGCATACATCCCTAATACATACATACATACACTACACAACATCCCTAACATACTCACTAACATACAGAAGTTAACTGCCTCTACTGTGCAAAACATTCAACAAACATGTTTTCCCCCACAGGTAGAAACTAACTTCAGAAACTAGCTTAACAACTTAGCTACACTTACCATAGGAAACATGGCAACTAACTACTCATCCAACAAGTACACCTGAGAACACCTATCATTACATCATGATCCCTGACACCTTAGCTGTGCAACAGTAGTTACAATTCATATCAGGAGGAACACTCAACTGCTTTGTTTTGTTTTACCTCTTCCTTCCTTCCTTTTCTTCTTTTATTAGGTAAAATGCCTGTCCGCCCCATAAGGGTCAAGGTCACAATAATAGGATTGACACACCACGCCTAATATTTGTAAGTCACCTCAAAACGAATGTGAGCCAGAGAACTCCCTGCATCATTCGAATCACAAATTGAAAGGTAAATTGGTCTAAACCTAGAACAATTTAGAAGAGAATAAAACAAACAAATCAAATTTAGTCACAAAATTAATTAATCACCGTCCCAAAACAAATTAGGATAACGTCCTAAAATTGAACTAAACTTTAGTCAACGTGATTAACTATATTGAGAGAGTGAACCTGTTTATGCCTAGGTAATCTAATGCCCTGCACCAGTAAAGTGACCAGTCATGGAGGTGTTGTCTTGTTGTTTGCTGTTTGTGTTTGCTTCCTCTACCCATTTCTCCAGCGTTCACCGATGTCTTCTACTCAACACATCGTCGACCGAAAGGGGGGATATGTAACGACAATGAGAAGAAATCAACCACAGACTAATTTTCTTCCAGAAAATTAATTCAAACTCTCTACTTCCTGCCGAACAAAACAGAAGATTGGTTCAGAACGTCAAATGATCCTCATCACTCTGGCTATTTAAAAGAGCCTCCCCCAACACTAACTAAATAACTGGTCAATGGCTAGCTTTGTGGCCAACTACGGACTGGTTAAGATAAAGACAGTGTCCTCACAGTCCAGAGCCATAAGTCACCCATCCTGGCGCCACAGAGTCTGCAAAAGACCCTTCTAATGACCAAACCAACGAAAACCCCCCAACTAAGAACCTTTATGAGCCCAGCTAAAGGAAGAACTTGTCAATATGAGGGGGTTTTTAAAAGACAAATTGGTTCAGAAATGACACCACAGCATTCCTGACCCCTCCTCCTTAAGACCTCTGAACAGAACAAACAGTGTTCTGTCTCTTCAAACCAGAGAACTGATTCTTACCAATAAACTACATAAAATCATTTAAGAACAATTCTCAATGGACTTACAATCAAACAATCACGCAACTACATAATCCTGTGTGTTTCCACCACTTATATGCATATTCTAATAAGATATGCTTTAATCCCATATAATTCATGTAATTGTTATAATTATTAGGTGTGTGAATGACAGTGTGTACTGTTTCATATCAATGCTATCTTACGAACACAACTAGCAAGATGGCTTGAATGATATCGGTGTAATATGTTTTGATCTTCTTTTAATTAGAAATCATGTCTAAACTGTGGCCTCTGTCCTCTCTGCTTAAAAGTTAGAGAACACACCAACACTCCAGATTTACGATGAGACAAAGCCAGTGTCTAATTGGTCCGCTCTCTTCAGGAGGGGGGACAAACTTTTAGTTAAAACAACCCAAAAACTAAGCTCTCTCTCTCGCTGCTCTCAAAGCTCTAAGCTCTCTAAGTTCCGGCAGACTAGTACCATGTAACAAACGAGCAGAAATAACCCAAATCAAGATCTGTAGAACATGGGTTAAACAGTTTCATTCAAGCCGTCTTACTACTCTCGTCTAAGTCTTCTTTTCTTTTCTAAGTCTTCCTTTATTTTCCGATTGAAAGTCTCGGTTTTAAGTTAAGTTTTGCTGCAAAGTTTCGTTCCACGATTCGCGGCTGCAACGCACGCTTTCAACTTCAAAGACTCATTCAACCATCAGCAACCGCCAGCCACACGTGACTGGTTCTCGCCCCATCTATCCATGCACAAGGAGACCACAGCCGACGAACGAACCCGGGGGAACCCTCTGTTACGCAACGAAGGGAATTCCAAAAAAGGAACGAGAAGACAAGCAAGTAACCTCCAGACTGAAAGCTAAACTGGTGTATTTATATAACTTTAATAACCTGCCTAAAACGATAGAAGGGTTAAATTAATGTTTGATGGTTCGTTCAGGTCATGTCTAAGTGCATTATGGAATCGTGAGATTTCATCCTTTCACTCTTAAACCCACTCTTTCCTCACTCTCTTCCTTTCTGCAACTCGTATGAATGTGTGTGTGTGTGTGTGCGTGTGTGTGTGTTTGTGTTAGACATTAGCTGTACGTGTTAGTATATAATCAATAAAGTATTGTTTGTATTTGAAAAGAGATTGCTTGTGTATGTGCTTATCAAATTTTATTGTCTTGAACTTCGATCAAAAGTTACCTATGCTGTTACCCTATTTCTTAACTTACTGTTAGGGGGTTATTCTTTCTTGGCCAGGAAGATATTATATTTCCTAGAGTTAATAATTGTTTATGCTTTCTGTTCATTGGATGAACTGATAAATTATCATATTATTGATTCTGTTACAGTAAATAATTGAAAATAATTAAATTATTAATTATTGATCATAATTCGTTATGAATAATAATTAATAATATTTATACGTGGGCGTATAAACGCTACACTGCAAACTTTTTTATCTAGTTTGCTAAACTTTGAAACAAAATAATTGCAGAGTCTTCAGTGTTTCCAAAGCACAATCAGTACAAAACAGCAACAGTGTGGCCTGCTTTACTAAAATACTCTTCTTGAGAATCACTGTTAGAACATATCAGTTTTTAGTACACCAGTGTGTTTTAATTGCATGTGCAAGCAATGTTTAGAGCTTTTCCATAAAATACACATAAAATTGACTTTGATGATAAAGATAAAGCTTATTGCTTTAAGTTTTATGGAGACTTTACAAGACAGAACAATCATTTTGTAAAATGAAAGATCGTTTTTGATGAACAGATTGAATTTAGACTTTTATTTACATAAAAACATTGATTAGCGAACATGAATAGAAGAACATGAACATTGCTTGTTGCGCGGGAACAAACCTCATTGGTTCTTGCGGAAGCTCAAACAGCGTTACACACGAGAATGAACCTCATTGGTTCTCGCACGTCAAGCAAGCATGCTTGAGCTTCCTTTTACCATAGCTGATGTGTGAGTTGATGAATGTTTATGTGAATAAACGCCTAAATTCAATCTGTTTATCAAATAAAGCGATCGTGTCTCTTTAGAAAATTTGGACTAAACCACTCAATTCATATGGGTTCGTTTTACAATCTCTTTATGAACTTTTTGAAGCATCAAAGTGGTAGTTGCTTGGACTGTGGAGCAACTACCTCTACCACCAACGGAGGGACAGACCACTTTCAGATTTTATTAAAATATCTTAATTTGTGTTTCAAAGATGAACGAAAGTCGTAGGCTACTGGTTTGGAGTGACATGAGGTTGTGTAAATGATGACAGAATTTTCATTTTTGGGTGAACTAACCGTTTAATGTGCACTTGCCTTCTTGCGATGGCCGCTGTGTTCATGCTTTTAAAGTCCACATAGTCGTAGGGTGTCCCATTTGTCATTGGCCTTTAGATAGGCCAAAGACAGTATTGTGCAATACATTCACAGTTAATGTGATGAGCTACACCTTGCTGTTACTTTACTATTTGCCATCTTGAGTTGCTTAGAAGTCATTGCAGAAAGTGAAGCTCTGAAAAAAAGTCTAGCATTACTAGCTTTGTTTACTGTATGCCACTTGTTTTTGTGGTTTGTATGTGGCTAAATTATTCAAATACCTTTTTTATAAGGTTTAAATTTTGTAATCAAAAGTAACGAAAGCCTCTGCTGGTAGACAGAACCAACTTGAGAGCCTATAGTGATGAAAAAATTATATTACGGAGCCATCCATATACCTTTTGGCTTCATCTCTAGCTACATAGATACATCTATAAATAGTGTCATTAAAAAGCATTTATCCACAGTTAAAATTTAGAAAGTGATTGCAATAAATACTAAATATCAAAGCAAATTGCATTTATTTGATATAAGGCACTACAGTCACTCTTTCCAAGCAAAACATTTAACAAAAAAAAAAAGTTTGTTTTAACTGATAGATAACTGATAGATATACTCTTTAAAATTACAACAAGTAATTGAAAACAATAAAAGGACATGCTCATAACATGATAAACTACATCAGTGGTTACCTGCTTGAACTGAGGAGACTTCATATAGTTCATCCAGTAAAAACATAGGCTATTAGGCTACAAAATAGTACATATAAATACAATTTAAAATTTTGATGATTTATACAAAGTAACACTGGTTGAACGTCACTCACTATATAATCTACTCCATGTCTACGTTGAAATAAACATTATTTACAGAATTATTTTTTTTTTTTTTGCAACTGCAGTCAGAAAATTCCTATTTTGCTAATCAGAAGGATCTATGGCTCTCTTGTTGGAGCCACACATCAGTGAACTCTTCATGTACTTCTTAAACTTTTGATCCCTCATGCCATATATGAGAGGACTCAGCAGACGTGGTAAAATGCTGGTGAGCGTGAATGTGGTGAAGTAAATGGCTGACTGATAGTTTGGAAAGAGAGCCGTTAAGGCCCCATCCAGGACCGTTGTAAACAGGGACAATGTACAGAGCAGTAACTGGACCCCATGCAGTAAAATAGTTCTCCTGGCCTTCTGGGCTTGAGCTGGTCCTGAAGCAGCTGCTTTAGCAGAGAACAGCACATTGAAATAAGTGTAGAAGAGCAGTACCCACACTGAGCACATGTAGCCAATGTTAAAAACAGCATAGCTTATTACATGGTACTCAAAATTTAACACATTTTGCTGGTAGCACATGCGACTAGTGGTAAAGAAGGAGAGTGGACGAAGAGCCAAAACGACAAAAAGGTCCACTATGCCAGGCAGAGCTCCCATCAGCCAGATGATGCCGATCAGGATTTTGGTGTTCTGGACGGTGCATATTCGTGCATGATGTAGAGGGTAGCAGATGGCCACATATCGCTCAATAGCCATGCCGGCCAGGTTTAGTGCTGTGTTCTTGTAGACACTGCTTGCAATGAGGATTAAAATACAGCAGATAGCAACATTCAAGTTTGGCACTAAGTACGTAAACACAAACAAAGTCACACATACTGTCAGTGTAATGATGTCATTGATGATCAGCTGCATGTAGAGGATATAGCGGGGCTCCTGAGTGAAGACTGGATTCTTGAAGGCAGTATAAAGCAGCAAGCTATTGATATAATTGATAATGACAGCAAATACAATCACAGTGAGGTTTTTGAGAACTGCTACATCAAAAGAATCTTTGCGTTTGTTTAATTCTGAACTGTTCATTTCAAAAAGTTTTTTTTACTTAAATATCCTAGTAATTAAATGTCATATTGCTATAATGTAACAATTCAGTATGATTTAAGCTATAACTGGGAAATTTAGGCCTTGCACACTGGAGTATGATGCTAAGATGACATCCTAAAATCTGCACGTCAAAGATATCAAATGTGTTTCTCTGGAATCTCTCTATAGTTCCTCTAGATGCCCTTAAATGAAATTTGGTCTTATATTATTGTTGAATATGCAATTTGAGGGTTGCCATAATCTCATGTGCTTTACTGAAATGTCATCACAGAGTCCCTCAAGTCAGTAAAAACAGGGAAGTTGAAGCAAACAACACTCAAGTTAAAAACAAATTAACCTTTTGGTTATTTTTAATCTTAATTAGGTGATACTGGGAGGATGATAATGATAAAAAAAAAAAAAATTCTGTTCATATCTAATGGGATATGTTAACCTGAGAAGGCTACTGTAAGATATTGGAACAGTAATGTGTATTTTCCCCCCTCAAAAGTACATAAAGCTTCAGTACAGATTTTTTGGTTAAATTTACAAAAAAAATATTTATTTTTGTTGAGCAATACATAAAAATAAAAAAATATAATCTCTGTCTTACTCTGATTCACAAAGGGCAACTTAAGCAAAGCAAAAAGGGAAAGTACTGGACTGGCTTTTGAGAGAAGGTGATAATTCTTGAGATTTCAAACCATTTTAAACCCAAATGGTACACCTCAACCCATCACATTCATCCGAGCTGTAGAGCTGAGCCGATGCCCAATTCACGTAATTACCAAAAACAATGTTCCTCCGCAAGTAACCTGCAATTTTACGCCTAAACCACTAGATGGCTAAATCTTCCATACTTATTTTTATATTAAAGAATAACTTTTATTTTGTAATTTCTATTCTTGATTCTTGATTCTTAATCTGATTTTTAATTTTTTTTAATTTTTATTTTTTTTGATAGAGCCCCGACACTTATGTGCTCTCATCCGCGTGCCTTGTTCTTGTGTGGAACGTGGTGTTTGGATCCCAACACTCCTGTCTAGTTCGGTTTCGGTTCAGTGTAAGGTTTCAGAAATTCATGCTCCACATTTTGTCTTTTGTTGTGAGCGCACTGGTTGAGTTTTCGTTCACCTGCCATGTGCTCTTGTCTCGTGTGTTTTTGTCAATCACCTGATTTTTGTGTTCATTGGTCAGGCATTCTTGTGTTGTGTTCTGTGTAGCATGCGGCTCATGTTTTTCATCGGTGTTATGATGAACCTGTGGGTTATCACCATGTGAATATCAGTGCACAGTGTTATTGGGTACATTGATTTATTGTTTAATGTTATGATTGTTTTCCATATTGTTTACTTTTGATTAACTGTATTATTTGTGATTATGTTATCTGTTCAAATGCATATAAGCCTTGACATTGAATGTGTTTCCGTTGTAATGGGAGTTAACCGACCCCTATTGTTGGTATGATCCGCTAGTGTTTGGCGGGAAGATATCATATACAAAGGTGTGAGGCTAGTTGAGCAAGAGAGAGTTGAGCCAAGGGCCAGAGCTTGTGCAGTTAACATGCTGTAAGATGTGAGTCGTCATTGTCAGAGGCTTATTCCTCGAGGCTAGATCTGATGCCTTGTTTTGCTGCTCCCAGCATGTTTTATTTATGTTTTGTATCATCTATTTGAGTATTTTTGATGATTTGTTTAGTTTATTTTGAAGACAGAGACAGTGCAGTCCTAATAAATTCACTTCGCCAGTGTATAATAAGGTACAGAGAGCCACTGACACGAGAGACTGGTTTAGTCAAGCCTTTAATGGCGATGGAGGTTAAACAACAACACAAAAAACTTCACGCACATGCGCCGCCCGGGTCTGAGCATTTGCGCTCAACGTCACAGAACACGTCACGATCCACGTAACACTCCACATACTGGCGCCACCCGTTTTCCTCCGGATTCTATGCCCTCTTTTCCAGCTTGAGAAACACACAAACAGGGAAACAAAAAGGTGGAATGTGACAACACAAGATAAGATGACTGAACCATTCATGCCGTAATACACACAGAATATCTCACGGAGCTGCATAGAACACTAATGCAACGTCTCAAAGAAAATACTTTTAAGCCAAAATAAGGATACAGGCGAAGGCAGCCCATCTACTGAAGCTCATAATCTTTCAACTTGTCAGGGGGCCGACGGAGACGAGCAGACCGCCGTGGGACCTGCACCGGGAAAGTTGATGGAGAGGCCAACTCGTGACATGGAACCTCCACCAAACAAGACGGGGACACGTGTCTATCCTCCTGACATCCGCTGCCATCAGACCCTGGAGGTGGCGTTGTGCATGCTGCATCGAAATCAATTCCCAGTCACGCACTGGTAATTGCTCGAGAGAGAACTGATCACGCTGCAACAACATTTCACGAGCGGACATACCATGAGACCGGACACGGCTATTTAACTGAGCAACAGCTACCGACAGCAACACGGGGGTGACGACCCCGCAGTGTGGTTCTAGACGTAAAATCTCGCCCTGTAGCTCCTGTATAGCCTTTTCCGCCACTGGATTTTTGTTGATATTTTTAGCATCGCCTACCTCAATGGCCAGCCTGTGTTGAGCAAGCATTGCGTCTTTGGCCAGTGCTGAGAAACCTGGTGCTGGGTCTGTTCTATCTACGGCAAAGGGGCCATCGAGCGGACGAAGGCTAATACACATACGTATGATACCATCCCGCAACATTTCCTTCCGTTCGTCATAAATCAACAATGCAGCTGTGAAGGATGTCACACACTCACGAATGACTAGGATGAGCTGACGTTCACGTTTAAGCACGTCAGCTGCAAAGGTAGACCCGACCGTCTCAGGTGGATCGCAGCAGGACTGCTCCACTGCGAACACTGGGGACTGTGCCAGTGAAGCACATTGGTGACATCCCTTACTAGTAAGCTGGACGGCAGCCTCCAAATCCAGTGCATAGAAGTACCAGCCGATGACAAGTCTCAACTGGTGTGCCGAGGGGTGATCTAACCTAATATGCAACGACATAAGCAAACCATGCAACACTGACCTAGGAACGACGATGCACTCAGTGGTGGTCGACAGTGGTGTATTACGTCGTACGACTAAAAGGCCATCTCTTGCCAAGGTAACAGTGTTCAAATAACGTTTCACATCTTTAACATTAGTAACCCTCTTGGAAGGGCGCGTACCCTGCCGAAGATGCGCGTGCACCCTACGAAGGTCCGGACACTCTGCCTGAATGGACACCCACGTGGCTCTATTGGCAAAGGGTACCTTTTGAGCTCCACGCAAGATGTCAGCGACGTCAGTACGGCACACCACAGAGACCATAGATTCACGGACGAAGCTGCAAACTTGACATGTAGGACTATCACATTGAGCAGCATTACGACTAGCAAAATCTGACGGGAGAATGGCAGCCCTGGCGACATGACGAACAGAGACCTGGAAGCGGCTTGCAGTGGACAAGAAAGTGGTAACTCGCGGGCTTGCAGAGAATTCGCCCCTGCACAGCTTTTCAAAGGCCTGTACGCATGGTTTACTGTCAGTGAGCACACATGCCTTCTGTGATGACTGAATAATGTATGGGCTGCAATGTTTGAGGGAGGCAGCTATAGCCAGGGCCTCAATCTTGCACGGAAGCCAATTAATCTGATTCTTACGAAGTTTAGCGCTAAAATATCCAGCGATCAGCAGCTTTTCCCCCCGTGTAACGTACATTGTCGCGCCTAACCCTGGATCCCTGAGAGCACCATCAGTGACAATCCAAAGCTGATCATCAGGTCGCGGTATCGTCACAGCGCAACTAGTGGATAACGCCTGCTGAGCCTTATGAAAACACTGGAGAAGCTCATCTGACCACACAATCGCAGCCGTCGACTCACCCCCAGCGACCACATTGTCGAAGGGAGCAAGGATCGACGCACAACCCTTAAGAACACGTGCTAGGACTTTATATGCACCGATGAAGGACCGTAGGCCACGAACAGTCGCAGGGGGAGCACACAAAGCCAATGTTGCAATGCGGTGTGAACTAGCACGAATAGTACCCTGACTCCACACCCACCCCAATATGTCGGTCTGGACCGGGGCAACGACAGTCTTACTGGGAGCTAAGCACAGATTGCATGCCTGGAGAGCCACTAAGACCTTTTCCCACACTGCAAGAAGGCCCTCAAGAGTGTCAGCCCCACAATACAGGTCATCAGCAACCTTAGCCAACTGTCCCTGTTGAAGGAGATCACCGAGTACCCGACAGGTCAATTCTTCTAACGCAGTTTCTGAACCAGGCATGCCCATGGCACATCTGGCATACACCCGGACTCCTTTAAATGGCGTGACGACCCCGCAGTACTTCATGGAGGCTTTGGATAGTGGAATTTGGTAGAACGCCTTGGTGAGGTCAGTGGCGATAATATACCTCCACTGAGCAATCTGACGCAACGTGGCGTCCACATTTGGCATAAGTGTAGCGACTGGGCTATGTGAATCATTCGTTCGTTTGATTCTGAATTAACAAATTCGGACTCTCTGTGTTTTCTAAGCACATTCCTGCCCAAAACGTTCTTTGCTAAGCTTACCGAAGCTTGTAACCTCTTGACTTCAAAATTACAAATCATACGCCAGGCTCCAGAGAGACTGGAGCAAATGGACTTTTACGACACTTAATAGCACCCTAGACACACTGCAGAACAACGTTCTGCATTCCAAACCCCCTTTTTCTCTCTGCACCAAAGAGATAACGAAACATTCTAGAGTCATCCC